>NC_142772.1:48075098-48290098 GCF_988280905.1 Pimephales promelas
ATTTTATTATAATTACATAATTATTTTTAATTTAACAGTTTAAAAATATATCATTATTATAAAAAAAACTAGAGATTACTTTAATATTATTTATTAAAATATATTTTTTTTTGCGAGTTGTGGCATTTGATGTTTTTAATTTAAATAATTATATATATATATATATATATATATATATATATATATATATATATATATATATACAAGTATATTATACAAAATAATATTAAGAATATAAAAGTATATTTATAATTGTATATATTTAACTATAAATATATCATTTTTAATTAGATGAAAAATATTTTTATTATAGTTAATAACTATACAAAATACTTGACTTTTCTGATTTATGCCATCACATTCATGTCACGTATGCCATCATAATCATGTAACAAATGCCATTGATATGCTAGTGTACATCTAAAAATTTACAAATTGTTTTCATACAAATTTAAACTTGATCTTTCTCTTCTGTGAACAAATGATCTCTAGAAGGAGAAATGATAGAACCTTAGCATTAAGCTATCATAACCTTAGAAAGGACAGATGTGTGTGTTTATTACCTGAGCCATGCAGTATAATCTTGGGCTCCTGGGAGCGGAGAGCAAGCCTTGTCACCTCCTCATCCATCGTCTTTATTCTTCATTGGCCACGGCACAACTGACACAACAAACACATACAAGTAATCATTTATTACCAAACACAAAATGACCAGCTATATTTAAATATGAAGAAACCAGTAAATACAGAAGGAAGCCAACATAGCGCTTTCTGAAAAAGGGGATCATAACAATGTGAAAGGCTTCAATAACTAGTTGTCATATTGTAAACATACAATAGGTTTGGAATGGATGTACACTTGATTAGACACACACACACACACACAGAGAGAAAGACATGCATGCAAACAGATAAATATGGAGGCAGAAAGACAGGCAGACTTAGGAATATGACTGATAAATATGAGCAATTATTGACGGACATGCATGTCCCTTATATTTGCACATGACTGCGACAAGATGAGTGACTGAAAAATGAAGGCAACACACCACATGAGCACCAATAAATGCTTGTGCATTAGGTGTGTGTTATATAAAATAATGCAATACATCATAAATAAAACGCAAAATGCATTTAAAGCTTTATGCATGACAGGAAACACATGAAGCTTCATGCAATTTGAGCAGAAAGTGTACCAGCCATAGACTGAAAAAAAAATAGGTAGCAGCGCGCGCCGAAGCTTCCCACCCCCCGCGCGCGGAGAAAAGCAGCGAAGGCTTCCTCGTATTATTTTCAGCACCTGAAACCGGACATAAACATGGCGCCTTGTTGTGGCCATCATTTTTCCCCTTCCACAGAAAACAAAACCCCGCCATTTTGAGGCATAATACACCGCGCGATTAATTCCCACGCATACATATTACACATAAGCGAGCACGCGCTCTCAGCTTTGAAACAAAGGGGCGTTTAGTGTCGCGCGCCTGTGCGTGCATGCAAGAGCATTTATAAACAATAACCCTCCCCCAGTGAACGAGGCCTGAGTGCGGCCTGTGTGAGGCCCGGGGCCCGGCGGCCAATCCGAGGCCTCGCGTCTCCAGCAACATAATGCAACAAAAACGTGCGATTTGAGTGCATAAATCCTGCGTGCGCGTGCAACGAGCTTGCGGGATCAAACTCGCGCGGGCTGATTCACCAGTACATGCGCGCTTACCATAGATCAACGCACGGGGCGGCCTCCAGATTTTCCCCGGGCAGGCAAGGCCGTCGGATTCCCCCAGACTCGGGCAGGGTTGGATCGGGAGTTAGCGGGCGTTGGGCGGGCCGCGGAGTGCGCATGGAGGGCGGAGCTCCACACACACACGCACACGCTTCAGCCCGCAGCTTCTCCACAGCGCGCGACCCGCCGTCGACGCGACACGTCACTGCGCAGAGTCGCAGGAAAACGCGGAAGGCCGATGAATAACCGTTTACCCCGCGAACAGCGACAATTCCCCACTCAAAGTGCATAAACGGACTGTTTAACCTTCACTGACCGACGAATTCATGTTAAAGATGTGCGTTTCAATTGTTTGGCCTTTAAAAGTGCCCACTGGTTGGGTCATCCCATGCACTGCGTTTCTATGCCAGCCCACTGAAGTCTCCAGTTTTAGAGCACATTCAGACACCAAATGTTTGGAAATTTCACCATATTGCTCTCATATTGAAATTTTATAATATTTTGAAATTATAATTTAAATCAGACAACGTTTCTAATTGCTATGTCATCAAGCAACATCTCATGAAAATATAAACAACATGATTTTTCTGATACAAAACAGGGCATTGATTTCATTGATGTCCACTGTAGAAGGCATTAGGACTCTGATCGTGTTTATTAGGCATTTTGGGATACAAAAGTGAATGGTGAAAGTGAAAATTGTATATCAATATTCCTATAAAATATTAGATATTATTATGAAAATGTTGCCAAATATTACTCCCATTACTACACTTATTTTTTCATTACAAGTTGCCCCAAGAACATTAAAATGCAGATTAGATACAGTATTGTATTGAATGGTACCCATTTATGGCCATTTTATACATATAGCAGTAAAAAAATTCCTTATAATATTGCAGTAAAAAAAATAAATGCAGTCCATTTAAAAGTAAAGTAAAATTATATATTAATTTTACTTCCATTATATCTTTCATAACATAGTTGAGAATCACCTTTCTTCGAAGCTAGGTTTAAAAAAAAAACTGAAACGTAAAAATTGATAATTCCCAATTGTAAAAATCTTGTTGTTTTTCCAGGTGTCCACTACAGTGAACATTGCACAACATATGAATACAATATATATATTTTTAAATGTTTTATTTTCTTCCATTTGTTTCTTATGCTATTCTAAACAATGTGACGCATGAAAAAATACTAAATTCAAAAAACAGTTTAGTTAAGTTAATATGTATTAACATTAACATCAATATCAAAACTGAAAAACAGGCCATTTATTATGAAATATCCCTGGTGTTTCATCGTTCTTTTCTCTAATCCTTAATCAAAATGTAGTTTTTTTAGTTTTCAAAACATATTTAGTGAAAAATTAGGTATTGTTTTAAATGTAAGACTATTAGTTTAAATATAATTAGTAATTTTCTGAAAAGGCATGCTTGGTTTGTTGCATGTGGTGAATTTTCATGACGATTACAAAAATGTTACTGTAGTACACCTCCATCTGTTTCTGGGATGGATGTCTTTAGAGGGTGAATATGCATGAAGTATGAAGGTGAAATCAAACAAAAGAGCCCAAATGTTCAAATACAAGTGTTATCATGTCAAATGAAGCCATAATTAATTGCCAATTCAAATTCCCAGAATAATGCACTAATATTTTGTAGTGTATACTTAAATCAAGGCATCTACTAAAGTCTACTAAATGAGCTCGGGTGTCTGGACATCCTCTATATCCAGTTGCTTTGACCAGTTGCACAGTTTCTCAGCCTCTTCCTCCCATTCAGACTCTGATGAGTTTACATCATCTTCAGTCTCAACTAACGGCAGAACTACCTTGATGCCCCATTTCTCAGTGTTCCCGTTCTGTTTCTTCAAGTCATGGTTATTAATGCGGTCCATATGTTCATGTAACACCTGGAAACGAGAGCAACTCAGGTTTGGTCCCACAGAAAACACAAAAACCCTCTCATTTCTGTCATGACAACTCTCTCAACTCACTGAATGACAGTGTTTAGGTAATGGATACAGTATCTAATGTAATTATATCTGAAGCAACTGTAATTGAATCAAAAAATTAAGAGTAATCCTTTACTTTTTCGTGTAAATTACAATTTAATTACTTTGAAAAGGTAAAGGATTACTCTTAATTTTTTAATTACGCAGTAATTAACAACTTAGTAATCCATTAAACCCAACACTGGTGCAGTTTTGGGAGTGTTAAGCACTTGGTCAGCTTGTGTTGTTTTTAAATGTGCTGTAGAAACATGTTGTTTTTGTTGTTGTTATTCACTGCTGAGTAACTCGATTGTGAAATTTACTTGCGATTTCTGACTGAAAATTGTTTCTATTATTTCAGTGTATGGTTGTTGGCATTGAAAGTGATGGGGAACCTTATATGTTTAGTCATATGCAGAAGTCATATCTTACTCTGTGTGTGTCGGTCAGGCTGTAGAGGCGTCTCTTGCGATCCGCATTGATCTGAGCACGAGCGGAGCGGCGTGTCGAGGCCAGAAAACCTCTGCACACATTAAAATAATGTTACAAATATTGCTCTTTAAACATGACATTTGGTTTGTTTGGTATGGAAGCTTGTTTCCGCCTCTGAATAAAAGAAAATAATAATAATTGTGACCTTTTTATCTCACAATTGCGAGATATGAAAAAGTCACATTTGCGAGATAAAGTCGCGAGAAAAAAAGACAGAATTGAGACTTTTTTTCTCGCAATTTTATAACACGTATTTGCGAGTTTATCTCGAGATTCTGACATATTTTCTCAGAACTGTGAGATATAAACTCGCAATTGCGAGTTATCAGGTCAATTCTAAGGAAAAAAGACATAAAAAAGACAAAAAGACTTTTGTCCCCTTAGAATAGTTTATATCTCAAAATTCTGACTTTAAAACACGCAACTGGGACTTTATATCAATCAAATCTGACTTTATGTCTCGTAATTCTGACTTTATATCTCGTAATTCTGACTTTATATCTCGCAATTCTGACTTTATATCTCGTAATTCTGACTTTATATCACGCAATTCTGAGAAATAGATTCAGAATTGTGAGATGAAAAAGTCGCAATTACCTTTTTTATTTTTCATTCTGTGGTAGAAACAAGCTTCCAAAGTTTTCTACGTGAATATACAGTAAAGCATAATTTATTCCTGTGATGAAAGCTGAATGTTCAGCATCATTACTCAGCGTCTTCAGCGTCACATGATCCTTCAGAAATCACTCTAATATGATGATTTGATGCTCAAGAAACATTTTTGATTATTATCAATTTTAAAAACAGCTTAGTTATTTACATTTTTATTTCAGGATTCTTTGATAGAAAGTATGAAAGAAAAGCATTTATCTGAAATGGAAAGATTTCGTAACATTAAACTCTACCATTCAAAAGTTTGGGGTCAGTACGAATTTTTATTTTATTTTTTGAGGGGAAATCAATACTTTTATTCATCAAGGTTTAATTAAACTGATCAAAACTGACAGTAAAAACATTTATAATGTTACAAAAGATTCTATTTCAAATAAACACTTTTTTTTTTCATCAAAGAATCCTGAAAAAAACTGTTTCCAATATTGATAATAATAATAATGTTTCTTGAGCATCAAATCATCATATTAGCGTGATTTATGAAGGCTCATGTGATCATGTAATAATAATAATAATAATAAATAAATAAAAAATAATAAAATAAATAAAAAATAAATAAATTCAGCTTTAATCACAGGAATAAATTGCATTTGAAAGTATATTAAAATAGAAAATAGTTATTTTAAATTGTCATAATATTTGTTTTTTTAATCAAATAAATGCACCCTTGGTGAGCAAGAACATTAAAAATGGTCCTAAACTCTTGAGCGGTGGTGTACAGTACCTGTGCGAGAGCTCCTGTCCGGCACACCCGGGTCTGGACGGCAGGACCGCTCTGAGTCCGCCCGCACTGAACCCGCTCTCTCTACGCCTGAGAGGAACGTCCCGGGACAGCAGCTTCAGAGACATGAAGCGCCAGCCGTTCTCTCTGCCACCGAGACGTGCCGGAAGCTCATCCAGATGGCTGGAGTACTGATGAACACAGAAGCACGATCACTTCACAGAAATGGAGTTTGAAAGAGTCTTAAGGGTGTTTGTCCTCCACCTGCATATAGTCTCTCATGCACATCACGTCCTGTGGCTCAACAGCAGCTTTGTGGATCTCGTCCGCTGAAATCAGATCCATAAATACTCGATTTCCCATCATCCTGCAGGAGTCTGCTGTGGCCTGATGATGTAGACACACGTAATAATGTGCAATAATTACAATGCATTTTTTTTTTTTTTTTGCTCTCATAGAAAATTATGGGAGCCCATTTACACCACAAGGGGAAAATAATCATAATCTGGTAAGTCTTATAATTATGACCATAAATGTCCAAATTATAGCATACAAATTCATAATTATGAGATAAAAAGTCAAAATTATGACTTAAAAGCCACAATTATGAGATAAAAATGTGTCAGTGTCATAATTTTGCCTTTTTAATCTCATTACCCTGAGTGAAATTTTGACAAGTCATAATTATGACTTTTTATCATATAATTTTTTTTACTATTTATGTCTAGAATAAACTAGAATTAAAACTAAAATCATTAAAAAAAATTGTGTTACTTGAACAAAAATAAACATTAACTGGTATAAAGTTTTAATTTAGTTTAACTTGATGTACAAAAAAAATACTAAAAATTTATAAATAAATAAAACATTTAGATAAAAAAAAACAACTAAAAATGACTAACTAAAATGAAACCTACATTTTTATGTAAAAAATATTTGTATTAGATGAAATAAACATTAACTGGAATAAATAGATTATAAATAAATTATTTTAATAGTTGCCAAGGCACCATTTCTCATTTCATTTTAGTTATTTGGTCAATAACTAATAAAAATGGCAAAAACACAAAACAAAATGACTAAAACTTTCCTTAAAAAGTAAAAATTATGACTTAAAAGCCACATAAAATTGTGTCAATGTCATAATTTTGCCTTTTTAATCCCATTATCCTGATTTTGTCAATTTTGACTAATTTTGACAAAAAGTCATAATTATGACTTTTTATTTCATAATTTTGACTTTTCATGTCAGAATTTTGACTATTTATGTCTAGAATAAACTAGAATTAAAACGAAAATCATTAAAAAAACTAAAACATTTTTTGTCACTTGAATAAAATAAACATTAACTGGTATAAAGTTACTGTAAATGCCAACAACTTGCCAAGGCAAAATTGCTTATTTTAGTTTAGTTTAACTTGATGTACAAAAGGAAAAAGAAAAAAAAAACACTAAAAATGAAAACAAAAATGACTAACTAAAATGAAACCTACATTTTTATGTAAAAATATTTTTTATTACATGAAATAAACATTAACTGGAATAAATAGATAATAAATAAATTATTTTAATAGTTGCCAAGGCACCATTTCTCATTTCATTTTGGTTATTTGGTCAATAACTAAAAATGGCAAAAACACAAAACAAAGTGACTAAAACTTTACCTAAAATAAAAATGAAAATGGAGAAAATAACTGATTCAACATGTGAATAAAAACTCTGGTGACCTGGTTGGAGGGAGTGAAGAGGTTGTGTCCGCACAGATGCCGTCGTCCTCCTCCCATGTGGACGATCTTGAACACAACAGACGGAGGAAATCGAGGACCTGCAAACCTGAACACACACACGTGATGGTGACGTTAAAGGAAGACTGGGGCTAGCGGTCACACATTGTATTTGTATTCCAGTAAATATTTCTCAGGGTAGGTTTATTTTTTGAAAGCCAGATGCAAACATTAAAACCCATTGAATATTTGAACACTAGCCTCAGTCTCTTTCTGTCCAGCAGCAAACAAACTGGTTGCAGATATGATTCTGATAAGCGATGGACAGGCAATCTGATGCAAAGTTTGATTTAATTGTTCTATATATGAATAAACAGAATGTTCATATATATATATATATATATATACAAAATAATTCTGCTTAATAAGAGCTTGTACGAAATGCACCTGAACCGTAGCTTGCACTTCAGACAGGGGTCTTTCAGGAGCTCAGCTTCTCTGGGACTGAGCTGAAGCAGAACTGATGAAGCCGGACACTGTTCCTGCACACATACACACACACACACACACACACACAGAGAGAGAGAGAGAGAGAGAGAGAGAGAGAGAGAGAGAGAGAGAGAGAGAGAGAGAGAGAGAGAAACACACACACACAGAGAGAGAGACACACACACACACACACAGACACACATAGACACATACATACACACACACAAATAATAAGAACATTTTACTAAAATAATAACTATTTCAGTCTTCATACTTTCATGTAACTGTCGTTTTTTTATTGCCTTTTTTCCTTATCGCATATTTAAGAAATCATCATGATGTCATTCGAAAACTTAATTTTATCCTGTGTAATTTTACAAAATTTTACAAAATTTACAAAATTTATTTTTTTACAAATTTTACAAAATTTATCCTGTGAAAACCGTTTTGAAATTGGACATTGAGTTAACATGAAAACAATACTTTTTTAAGGATGGTTCACCCTAAAATTATAATGAATTCATCATTTACTCACTCATGGTGTTGTAATGCTGTAAACCCAGCTTTCTTTTATGGACCAAAAGAAGAAGAATAAAAAAATTGTGCATCGGTTATGAAAATTAACCATTGTTTTTATTATAGTACAAATGTAACCATGTGTTTTGGAACACTGAAATATACACATATAATGCAGGAGGACATTTTAAAGGTCTTTTTTTAAAAAGTTTGATGTCGGTCTATTCACTACCATTATATGGCTGAATGCGAGTGGGACATTATTATTATTTACATTTTTCTTTTATGGTTTATTAAAGAAAGAAGGGTTAACAGCATTAGAACAATACAGGGTGAGTAAATGATGACATCATTTTCACTTTAGGGTGAACTAACTGACCCTTAAATCCTTTTAGCAGCTCAACTGTTATCAGCTTCAAATTTAATTAGACATAAGGATTGACTTTAATTTTTTAGAAATTATTCAGTAAAAACGAAAAAATATACTGTTTATATACACGTATACGTCAGGCACTGAACGTGTAATCTCACGGGTGTGATCGCGCGCTTCAAAGGGTTTATTATCAGATGTAAATATATTGTTTTTTGTCTTTTGGAAGCTGCATTTAAATCAATTTGGTAAAAAAAAATAAAAATAAATAAATCCGGTTTGAAGAACTGGCATGACTTACAGCCGAGCGTAGAGTATTGATCAGGAGTCTGAAGAGCCGTCTGTCCCTGAACGATCTCCAGTATGACTGAATTCTTCTGGCACAATTCTCATATTTCTCCAGTCTAAATGCAAATTATGTGTTTTAGAATCGATGTTCTCAAATATTATTTGGCATTTGTGAAGTTTATAAAGTTTAAAATGCCACTCACCTCCCCTCCATAACAATCACACACACACATATGCTGACTGACTGACTCACAGTAAAACTGGCTCTGATGTCTGGCTTTGTTGTCAGACGAGTGCGCGCGCCTGTAATGGTTGCTAGGAAACCAACCTGTTTATAAGTTTTAGCAAAGAGAGGGTGATCAAATCTAAATTTCCAGTGTGAAAACTTTCCTTCTCATACAAACAAAACAATATATATAAATATAGGCGTAAATCATGTATGGAAATGATTAAACCAGTCAAATTATTTGTACTGCAATACGCTTCATGAACACTAGATGGCGGGAAAACGCTGCCAATGACCAAAGTCCCATTACGATACATGTGTAGTCGTTGGAAAATTAAAACATACCGTAATTTACAACAGCCAAGTTTTGAGTCTGACTATTTGGGACGTAAGCTGTGTTGGTGATTTAATCAAAATTGGTGTATGTTTTCATCAAATAAGCTTTAATTATTTAGTCATATTATTAATATAATTATTGACATTTAATCATTATACGTCAACAAACACATTGTTATTTCTCCTTAGCTTGATCACTATTTAACTATGAATATAAAAGAATAATAAAAAACACATAGATTGCAGAAAAATGCAGAGAAAATAAATAAATTCTGAAACGAAGACTTGCACACCGACAAGACACAATGATCATTCATTAACTCTAAATACAAACAAACTGAATACAAACACATAATATATACAGACTTTTATGTTAGATGTTTTCAATCGTGACTGATAGATTTGACAGCACTAAAATAAATGCATACAATCATATTGTATTGAAAATCCTTATTAGAAATTATTTGTAATCTTCGTGATGTTTTATGTATTAATTTGTATACATAAACTCTCGCGCTGTATTTGAGGTGAAGCTGTGAGTGTAGTTATACACTATGAACTGCAGGCGGCGCTGTGCGCGAGAGTCTGATCGCGGCCGCTGAATGGAGCAGCAGAAGAAGAAGAAGAAGACGGGAACATGTACAAGGTGAGAAATAAACTTCAGCCGATCCTTCAGTGTGTGTTCGTGACTTATACACTCATAATGCGTACAACCGTGCGCTATTCACTCTTAAACTCACATGTACTATGAGTTCAGCTCAGTTCAGTTCATTATAAAGATGATCATTTGATTTTTTTAGCTTTAAAGAAGCATTTGAGGACATGATACAAGGACACAGCAAAACAAAATGAACTATTTTACTTGTTTAAATAAATATATTATTGTGTCTAGTATTTTAGGATGATGTGATTCTGTAGAGTGTGTTTATTGCATAAAAACTCTTATTTCGCTTAGTGTTAGATCACATACCGGTCCGGTAGTAAAAGTTCAACTCTCTTTTGGTTTTATTTCCACTGTTTATACTGAAAATATGAGATGACATTAAAGATTATAACACTTTATAGATCTTATATTTTATAGCCGATTTTATCCAAATGTATCAGCCCGTGAAATTGGACACTAGATGGTAATAAAACACCGTTAATTCATAAAAGAAATTAAAAACTTGTGTACAGTGCTAGTAGAAAGTCATCATACCCTGTGAAAAGCTGAGCTTTTGTCATATTACACCCCGTAAAATTAAAATAAATGAATTCTGATTTTTTTTTTTTTAGCTGTACACATTATAACCATCATCAAAGTAACATGAAATAACATTCTGAAATATTCTGGAGGATTATTAAAAATTAAAGGAATAGTTCCTTGGTCTAAATGGTTATTATTTTCTCAAGTTGTTCCAAACCTGTATTGAGTGTCTATGAGAAGATATTTTGAACAATGTTGGACACCAAACAGTTATGGACCCCATTTTCTTCCATAGTATTTTTTTTTCCTACTATGGAAGTCAATGGGGTCCATCAACCTTCTTCAAAATATCTTCTTTTGTGTTCAGCAGAAGAAAGAAATGGACATATTTGGAAAAACTTGAGGGTGAGGAAATTAGCATTTTTGGGTGAACTATCCTTTTAATTTCATACTTAACATTTATCAATTGCAATGGTATTAATTTCTCATATTAATCGTGTTTGCGAAGGGAAAATGAAGTAAACATCAGTCCAGTGAAAAAGTGAAAATCAAGAGACGGCAGAGAGAGTTATGCAGTTTCAGACACTTCAGGGACCTTGAATGTCCTCAAAACAACTGTGTTTTTTGTAAATATGTGTCTGTATGTTATTCCTGCTTAAACAAGAAACATTTTGCATGTGTTGACAGAGAGTACAACCTGGCTGTCTGTAGATAAAGAAGCCGTTGGGTTTATATGGATCAGGAACATGGGGGTTTATATGGATCAGGAAGTTCATTCACGCTCCGTGTTTTGCCCTGATAGGTTGGAGGAGTTGCAGGAGTCTCAGGAACTCTGGGATTGATCTCCGCTTCTGTTCTGGCCGCCGCCGATGACAAACCCAGCACAACTTTGAGTGTAGATGAGGTACTTTTATAGGGTCATATTTTAACCCTAAACTTAACATAACAAATAATGTTTTTTACATATAGAAAAGGAAACTAGAATTGTGTTTTTGTGACCATTAAGATCAAATATTTGAACATCATAGAATTTGTTGTACTGCATTTAATTCGTGCTGATAAAAAAAAAAAGAGTTTTTACTACAGTAATGAAAATAAGTGGAAAATTTTTTTATAATAAGAAGTCAGGATGTATTACGGAAATGGGAATTTGGGGGGAATTTATATTTCTTCAATGCATTTTTTTCTATGCAAAATATAATTTTATATTTTTCCCTTGGACTTTAGGGTGAAATCTGACCCTTTTTTTACATAAGCATAATGAAAACAAAATGTTTGCATTTTCAAGAAAATAAGAGATATTTGAACATCATAGTGACTAAATGAAGTTATTTGGTACTTTCTTTGAAGTGCTGTCAAGGCTTTGTGTATTTATTATAAGTTTTTGTCTATTTTTTTTTTTATTAAACCCTGTTTATAAGAAAAATTCAATAAACCAGTTAAAAAATTAACAATCAAGAGTAAAATGATGCATTAAGGTAATGAGAGAAAATGTGCTTACTTGTCATTAAAATATTGTCAAAATGCAACAAATCGTCAAAAAAATAAAAGAGTTAGTTAATTTCATTGTTTTTCCTTTGACTTTGGGGTGAGATTTGACCCAGATGTTCAGTTTAATGTTAAAGGAGTAGTTCACTTTTTAAAAAAAACTTTCATTTGCTCACCCCCATGTCATCCAAGATGTCCATGTCTTTCTTTCTTCAGTCGAAAAGAAATTAAGGTTTTTGATGAAAACATTCCAGGATTTTCTCCATATAATGGACTTCAATGGGGTCCAAACGGTTCAAGGTCCAAATGAGAGTTTCAGTGCAGCTTCAAAAGGCTTTAAACGACACCAGGTGATGAATAAGGGTCTTATCTAGGACCCTTTGAGTCATGAATCGAAAAAAGATTTGTTAATTTTGATGAACGAGTTCGAACAGGAGAATCACAGAACAGAGAAAGGCGAGCATTTGTGCTTATAAAACTTAAACTTTTTTATTTGTTTTTGAAATGGCCGCTCGTTTTGCTAGATAAGACCCATATTCATCGTCTGGTGTCGTTTAAAGCTCTTTGAAGCTGCACTGAAACTCTCTTTTGGACCTTGAACCGTTTGGACCCCATTGAAGTCCATTATATGCAGAAAATCCTGGAATGTTTTCATCAAGAACCTTCATTTCTTTTCGACTGACGAAAGAAAGACGTGGAAATCTTGGATGACATGGGGGTGAGTAAATTATCAGCAAAAGTTTTTTAAAAGTGAACTACTCCTTTAAGGAAATGATGGTGATTGTAACACACACTCATTGCTGTTTTAGCTGTCTCTCTACACCACGACGGCGCAGAAGATCCAGCATGTGGAGCCGGAGATCGGACCGGTGGAAGAGGGTGTTTCCACACTGAGAAAAATGGCAGAACCTTACGTCACCTGGTGCCAGGTACACACACACACACACACACTCGGTCCTAGCTCTACAACCGCAGAGTGTTGATCTTCTGTCCTGGCCAACACGTTGTGTGTTTCTGGATTGGACTCAGCGGCGTAGACTCATTGCAGCATGTTGGCTAATCTGCTCTGCATGGCTTTTCTATCGCTCCATCTCTTCATTTCATGACAGAATATGTTCCTAATAAATATCTACAACACCAGAAACGCTTTATATGCATGTACAACACTCACACCAGCCAGGATATCTTACAAAATCAAGTCCTGATCAGAAATAATATTATTTCGTTTTTTATTTGGGGATGAAATATTTTTTTTTCCAATAAAAAAAATGTAATGTCACAATGCACAAAATTATTGGTAATATTATTATTCATCTGAATCCTAAGTCTGGATGCTGTATTTTTTAATGGTGATTAATCGCATACAAAATAAAAGTTTGTGTTTACATAATATATGTGGGTGCACTGTGTGTATAATTATTTTATATATATATATAAATACACACACATGCTTGTATATATTTAAGAAATATTTTCATGTATATAGATTTATATATAATTTATATTATATATAAATATAAATATTTTATATATAAATAATATTTTTTTTCTTAAATATACACGCATGTGTGTGTGTTTTTATATATATATACACAAAATAATTATACACACAGTGCACCCACATATATTAAGTAAACACAAACTTTTATTTTGGATGTGATTAATCGCCATTAATCATTTGACAGCCCTAGTATTTTTCTCTTCCTGCTTTTGATTGTTTGATGAAATGAGATTCAAACGTGTTTAACTCAACTAAAATAATCTATTGCACTCATACTAGATAATTATATCAGTAGAAAAAGAAATACATAAAATCTAATTGACTAATAATTCTGTCTTGCCTAATTGATTTGACATTTCTAAACACTCGAAATTCACTTTTTGGTTTTATTTTTGGTGTCTGAATTGTGAATTAGAGCTGCATTCTATAATATTTCTGTGCATTTAAAAACTTTTAATTTCTTAGACATAGAAAAAACACTTTTTTGTACGTTTCTTCTTCAGAAGTCAATTGTGATTTTACAGAAAACAGACCTCGAAGGAATGTCTCGGGTCAAAGGTTGAGCTCCATGGACTGCATCTGTGACCTTTTGTCCATTACTACAGAGAATAATAATAATAATAATCCCTCTGTTTGTAAAAACAAGCAAAAATCATGTGTACAGTAATGCATAGCATACACAAGATCATATAACCAGTAATGTTCATCAGAGAATTATTTGTTTTTACGAACAGATATAGACAGTTCAGATTATTTTCTCTGCTAATCTACATCATGTCTCAGATGTTTACATAAAAATGTTTCACTAGTTTCTGAATGTTAAGAGATAAATTAAAGAATTCAGCTCTGTCTTTACACGATGATTTATACTCATTTGGTTCCTCTTCATTGCGGTTGTGATTTTCCTGGTTTCTGGTGGTCTGATCCGCGTCCAGCAAACGGCCAGCTCGGCCAAACACACAGTCCAGGTACCCATGAGCCCTTGCACACGCCGCTCGCAGATCTGCCTGTGTCCCAATAGCTTTATAACTTGGTTATGTGACAAAAATAAAGCGTGTCGCCACCATTTCTAATAATACAGTAGTCAACATTAACCCTTTCATCATCAAAGTTATTCATGAGTTTTGAAGAATACCTGTTTTGACCACTTCATATGTTGACTTCTTTATTATTAGAAATAGTTGGCAGTATTAAGTGTTGTAAACTTCAATTCATTTCCAAACATTAGCCATTGTGTTTTTGCATACCTACATTTGTCTTTATAGATGAAAGAAAGTATCAAAGTCAATTGCATCAACAACGGCTGTTTTTAAACCCTCTCGCTTTTGCACTTGTTCAGACAAAGCCTCGTTCCAGTCGGTGTTTCGCCTCGGGATAATCCTAAATCATGCATTTACAACATTTTCTAATTTACCTTTTCAGCATAAATCATGCCATTTTAATCTATCGACTAGTGATATACAAGTACAAACTTTATTATATGAAGATTTTAGGCTGATTAAGCGCATGTCTAGTCTTGAGCTCTTTATGAACCTATTATTTCAATTCAGTTGATAGTCATGCATTTATATAGTTCCTTCACAAAGTCAAACTTAAATGCGTTTAAATTCATAATGTTTTTCATAATATTTCGCTTAACAGACAAGTGAATCCATGCATCCCAATTCGCCTACTTACACTACGCCTTAAAATCATGTACTCTTGTTATAAAGAAAAAGTAAATACTTTTGAGTGTGTAGCAGAAGAGTTATCACCATCACGTCATAAAATAAATGCCCTGTCGTATAGTTATGTCCTGCCAATCATATTCTCACCGTTAGACATTTCATTTCATTTCCTCCTGTATTGGACAAAAGAAGTAGCACTTTGATATGCCAGTCACGGGTCTTTAAAAAACAATAATTAAATGAAGAAACGTACTTTCATAAAAGTTCATGTTGAAGGTGAAATATAACACGGATAATATTAAATAAATAGTTTTATCAGGTTAAATGTTGATTATTAGTCGGTCAAACCCCTTCTACTTAACTTAACCATCACATCTGCCATGTTTGTAGTTTTTAAACACTTTTACTCGTATTTGTAGTTCTGAACCGAATCCTCCTCAAAGCACAATGGTATATAAATATATTTATATAGCGCTTTTCACAATACAGATTGTATCAAAGCTATATATATTATCAAAGCTATATCTAAAGCTATATATATAAAACTATATATATTTATATAGTGCTTTTCACAATACAGATTGTATCAAAGCTATATATATTATCAAAGCTATATCAAAAGCTATATATATAAAACTATATATATAAATATATATATAAATATATATATTTATATAGCGCTTTTCACAATACAGATTGTATCAAAGCTATATATATTATCAAAGCTATATATATAAAACCATCAAAGCTAGATATATAAATAAAGCTATATATATATATATATATATATATATATATATATACTGTATATATTTATATAGCACTTTTCACAATACAGATTGTATCAAAGCTATATATTTTATCAAAGCTATATCAAAAGCTAAATATATAAAACTATCAAAGCTAGATATATAAAGCCATATATATTTATATAGCGCTTTTCACAATATAGATTGTATCAAAGCTATATATATTATCGAAGCTATATCTAAAGCTATATATAAAGCTATATATATTTATATAGTGCTTTTCACAATACAGATTGTATCAAAGCTATATATATATTATCAAAGCTATATCAAAAGCTATATATATAAAACTATCAAAGCTATATATATAAAACTATATATATATAAATATATATATTTATATAGCGCTTTTCACAATACAGATTGTATCAAAGCTTTATATAATATCAAAGCTATATCTAAAGCTATATATATAAAACTATATATATATAAATATATATATTTATATAGCGCTTTTCACAATACAGATTGTATCAAAGCTATATATATTATCAAAGGTATATATATATAAAACCATCAAGCTAGATATATAAAGCTATATATATATATATATATATATATAGCACTTTTCACAATACAGATTGTATCAAAGCTATATATATTATCAAAGCTATATATATAAAACCATCAAGCTAGATATATAAAAATCTATATATATATATATATATATATATATATATAGCACTTTTCACAATACAGATTGTATCAAAGCTATATATTTTATCAAAGCTATATCAAAAGCTATATATATAAAACTATCAAAGCTAGATATATAAAGCCATATATATTTATATAGCGCTTTTCACAATACAGATTGTATCAAAGCTATATATATTATCAAAGCTATATCTAAAGCTATATAAAGCTATATATATTTATATAGTGCTTTTCACAATACAGATTGTATCAAAGCTATATATATTATCAAAGCTATATCAAAAGCTATATATATAAAACCATCAAAGCTAGATATATAAAGCTATATATATTTATATAGCACTTTTCACAATACAGATTGTATCAAAGCTATATATTTTATCAAAGCTATATCAAAAGCTAAATATATAAAACTATCAAAGCTAGATATATAAAGCCATATATATTTATATAGCGCTTTTCACAATATAGATTGTATCAAAGCTATATATATTATCGAAGCTATATCTAAAGCTATATATAAAGCTATATATATTTATATAGTGCTTTTCACAATACAGATTGTATCAAAGCTATATATATATTATCAAAGCTATATCAAAAGCTATATATATAAAACTATCAAAGCTATATATATAAAACTATATATATATAAATATATATATTTATATAGCGCTTTTCACAATACAGATTGTATCAAAGCTTTATATAATATCAAAGCTATATCTAAAGCTATATATATAAAACTATATATATATAAATATATATATTTATATAGCGCTTTTCACAATACAGATTGTATCAAAGCTATATATATTATCAAAGCTATATATATATAAAACCATCAAGCTAGATATATAAAGCTATATATATATATATATATATATATATAGCACTTTTCACAATACAGATTGTATCAAAGCTATATATATTATCAAAGCTATATATATAAAACCATCAAGCTAGATATATAAAAATCTATATATATATATATATATATATATAGCACTTTTCACAATACAGATTGTATCAAAGCTATATATTTTATCAAAGCTATATCAAAAGCTATATATATAAAACTATCAAAGCTAGATATATAAAGCCATATATATTTATATAGCGCTTTTCACAATACAGATTGTATCAAAGCTATATATATTATCAAAGCTATATCTAAAGCTATATAAAGCTATATATATTTATATAGTGCTTTTCACAATACAGATTGTATCAAAGCTATATATATTATCAAAGCTATATCAAAAGCTATATATATAAAACCATCAAAGCTAGATATATAAAGCTATATATATTTATATAGCACTTTTCACAATACAGATTGTATCAAAGCTATATCAAAAGCTATATATATAAAACTATCAAAGCTAGATATATAAAGCTATATATATTTATATAGCGCTTTTCACAATACAGATTGTATCAAAGCAACAGGCCTCTGACAGTGCAGGACATTCAGAAAGGACATCCTCTGCTTTTACAGCTGGACAGTGTGTGAATAAAGAATGTCCACTAACATCACAAAGTGTAAAATATATCATGATGATGAAATCCATCATGTCAGTCAGAGAACTGCAGACACTGCACTTTACAGCAGCTGATAAAGCGTTTGACTCGCTGCCAGTCTCGCCCTCTATTCTGCACAGTTTGTCCGGTAACCTGCAAATACACAGGTTTAAAATCAAAACTATTTAGATAGATAATGACAAACTACTATTCAAAAGTCTGCAGAATTTTTATAATGCTTTTGAAAGAAGTATATTATGCTCACCAAAGCTGCATTTCATTAAATATACAGTAAAAAGAAACCATAATATGTATTCCTGTGATCAAAGCAGCCATCTTCAGTGTCACATGATGCTTCAGAAATGGCATTAAACACACTGACTCACGTTCTGAAAGCAGAACGCTTTAAATAAGTGAGATTTTGCTGAATTTAATTGAACATGTCAGCATGTTGACCTCGCCGTACCCAATGTGTGACTCTCTCTTTGTCTGACCAATTGTGCACAGCAGGACCTGTTTGAAAACAGTCATTGTTTTTGCAATCCCATTTGGTAAAGCCACATTAAATCACACATTAGAATATGTCTGAAGGTGTTACATTCATATTATTTGCTTAAAACAATTCAATTTCGACAATATTTCATAAACAAGCACACAATTCAGTGTTATTTTAGTATGACATAGTATTATAGTATTCATTCATTTTTTTTAATTCATTAATATTCAACCTAATTTCCTTTTAGTTTATTTGAATTATGAATAATTTCACTTTAATTACTCATATTTAGCTTTATTTATTTAATCGTTTTATTTTTAGTAATTGTAGTGTTTCAAAATTTCTTATTCTAATTTTAAACTTTATTTTTTTCAGCTTTATTTCATTTAACTAATATATGTGAACAATAACATTTGCCCACATATAAATTCTAAGGAAATCTCCAAAGCGTTCTGTCATTATTTTCCATTTTGTTTAATTAATAATTAGCATTTAATAGTTGTCCTGGGTTAGCTCAAGTGTGCATGTTTATACATCTATATTCTCTTAGAGCACAGACTATCTGATAAGATATAGACTCTCGGTTATGCATTATGGGTTTATGGCTTCTGATAAAGATCTGCCCAGCAGGAGCATTTAGCATAATTTAAAACATAAAGTACAGTAATAAACCTTTTGGACTGTCATTATGTCATATTTGAAAGCCTTTATATATATAGTGCATTATAAAGGTTATCATAATGTACGTTATAATGCATTATTTCCTTTCATAGATAATTGCAATGCATTCGAATATTTGCAGATTCCTTGTCACACCTGAAATTAGTTGTCTGTCATGCATATTAATACTTTCTAAAGGTGTAGCAATGAATTGATAAGTATTTTATAATGCATTATAACTTCATTATTTTTAATGCATTAAATATGACTTATAATGCATGCATTACAAGGCATAATTAATGCATTGGAAATACTATATATAAAGGGTTTAAATCAACCATTCATCTTACTTGCTTTGGAAAAAATATACTTGCTGCTTTGTTTTCAATGAAAGTGAAAGCGGTCATGCTTTTCTCGTGATCTACAGTCAGGCTAGATATTTTCTCACGGTGTGGCATTGCATTTCACAGTGATTCTAATAAAGTAAAATGATTTTTGGATTGTGTAACAGTGTAAAGAGTAGCATTCTGTTTTTGCGTTGGCTCTCAGGGCGTCTACGGGACGGTGAAACCCAAGGTTGACGGCACTGTACGGTTTGGGCAGAGTAAGCAAACGCTTTCCTACATGAACACAAATAACTTTTTCAATGAACTTGCATCAGTTAAGTGAATCTTTCCAGACAGTTATGCCTACTTGAAGAACCCTCCGCCGGAGTTTTACCCCAGAGCCGGAATCATCGGCTTCGCCGGGATCCTGGGCCTTTTCCTTGGAAGAGGTAGTGAAACTTTTACTGATGCATTTCTGCTTTTCATTAAAGACACCAAAACCTGAACTGACCTAAAACGTCTATTTGTCATCTTGCATCCACTGAGATTTCAAATATACAACATTCTTTCATAAGTTTAGCGTCGGGAAAATTTATAATGTTTTTAAAAGAAGTCTCTTCTGCGTTTATTTGATCAAAAAAATACATTAGAAATTGTGAAATATTATTACAACTCACTCATACCTGTTTGTTATTTGGATGCATTTAAAAATATAATGCATTCCTGTGATTTTCACTCACATGATCCAGAAATCATGATAATATGAGGATTTGCTGCTTAAAGGAGTAGTTCACTTTTGAAAAAACTTTTGCTGATAATTTACTCACCCCCATGTCATCCGAGATGTCCATGTCTTTCTTTCTTCAGTCGAAAAGAAATTTAGGTTTTTGATGAAAACATTCCAGGATTTTTCTCCATATAATGGACTTCAATGGGAACCGGATGGTTCAAGGTCCAAAAGATAGTGTTAATAACAGTTTCAGATGCAGCTTCAAATGTCTTTAAACGATATCAGACGATGAATAAGGGTCTTATCATGCGAAACGATCGGTTATTTCAAAACTTATTCCAAAAATGTAACTTTTCTAAGGACAAATGCTAGCCTTGCTCTATTCTGTGAGGCGCGTTTGCAACGTCACGTATTACGTAATTACGTTCAAAAGGTCACGGGCGACGTAGCCGAAAGTACAGAGTCAGTGTTTACAAGTTGAACGCATAGGTTGAACGTGCAACAAACACCGTTTACAAAAAAAGGAATTAAAAGGAAAAACAACGATGTCGGACGATTTTGATTCTGTATTTCCGGCTACGTCGCCCGTGACCTTTTGAACGTAATTACGTATTACGTGACGTTACAAACGCCCCTCAGAGAATATAGCAAAGGCTAGCATTTGCCCTTAGAAAAGTTACATTTTTGGAATAAGTTTTGAAATATCAGATCGTTTCGCATGATAAGACCCTTATTCATCGTCTGGTGTCGTTTAAAGACATTTGAAGCTGCATTTGAAACTGTTATTAACACTATCTTTTGGACCTTGAACCGTTTGGTTCCCATTGAAGTCCATTATATGGAGAAAAATCCTGGAATGTTTTCATCAAAAACCTGAATTTCTTTTCGACTGAAGAAAGAAAGACATGGACATCTTGGATGACATGGGGGTGAGGAAATTATCAGCAAAAGTTTTTTCAAAAGTGAACTAATCCTTTAAGAAGCATTTCTGGTTATTATAAATGTTGAGCTGCTTCATATTTGTGATGCATTTTGCTTTCAGAATTATTTGTTTTCTAATCCTACACATTTAATCTGTCCTATTCGTTTCTTTTGAAAATAAGTGAATAAAATCTGACTTTTGCACTGGAAGGCTCGAGACTGAAGAGACTGGTCTACCCTACTGGTCTAATGGCTGTGGGAGCTTCCATGTATTATCCACAAGAGGCAGTGACCATCGCAAAGGTAGGCGCGTCTCCAGTTCCCGTGTGCCGTCTATTTTTATTGGCTGTAGGGTCGTGAGATGTTATCATGTGGGACCTCAAATCAAGAGGAGGAAAAGGGTGAGGCGAGGTTACGATCCGTAACTTTCCACCAAAACAGCAGCTGAAACACATTCCTAACAACTCCCAAGGACACAGGCTGAAGCTCACGCTGGGATGTGCATCAACACTGCGGTTATTATCAGCCGCTTGTGTGTTTTGATAGTCACTAACATGGTCTTCGCAGTGGAAAGTGGTGTGAACCTCTCTCGCTATCTCTCGCCGTCACACACGACCTGCTGAATCCCTGTCAACACACATCATGGCACGAGCCAGCGCTTTCATATTATATTAGAAGCTCTCTAAAGGGCAGTTTCGGCGCTGCGTGTCCTCGTCCTGTCAGATATGCTGATAGATACGTCCTGAACAGCCAGCGGGGTCACTGGTTAAAAACATTAAACAGCCCAAAATAGGCCGATTTCACCCCGATGACCCTCAGGTCACCACGTACGGTTATTGCATACACCAGTTTGCTACACTACTACACCATCCGGCCCCAAAATGCATTGCACTTTCTTCATTGATGGCCATTCAAACGTGGCCTAATATTTGGACTAGCACCATTTTTGCGAGTAATTTGAGATCTGTCATTCTGTGCAACAACGGCGAAAATCTTACTTAGCAATTTTGACTTGTTTTCCAGTACCTAAACATTCTGAAATCAAGACAAATTTACATCAGATATTTTATTTTTCTGAAAAATGTATCAAGTGAGTTTTTGCTTTATATAGGTCTGTGTGAGGTATTTTTCTATATGTGGTCAGAAAAATACACTTAATCGAAAGGGGGGAGGGAATTTTTCTGGACCCCATTGGCTGTTTTTTTCCCTCCGTTTTAAGCAAAAACTATATTTTGTTAGACTATAATTTTCCAGAAAACAAGACGCAATGTGTTATTTTGATTCTCTAGTAAAAGCATATTGATTTTAAGGTTTAGATGTGCTGGAAAACAAGACAAATGTCATTCAAAAGTCACTTTTAAAAGTGAATGAAATACACAGACTTACTTGTTGACACTGTTACTTTGAGTTAACATGTCTTTGTCTTATATATATATATATATATATATATATATATATTAGGGCTGTGCAAAAATTAATTGCGATTAATCGCATCCAAAATAAAAGTCTGTGTTTACATAATATATTTGTGTGTGCTGTATATAATTATTTTGTATATATAAATACCTATGCATGCATGTATATATTTAAGAATTATTTGCGCTTAAATTCTGTATATATATATAAATACATAATCTATATTATATAAATATTTTATATATGAATAACACATTTTATTAAATACATACATGCATGTGTGTGTATTTATATATACAAAATAATTATATACAGCACACACAAATATTTTATGTAAACACAGACTTTTATTTTGGATGCGATTAATCGCAATTAATTTTTGCACAGCCCTAATATATATATATATATATATATATATATATATATACTAGATATATATATAGATATGGATGTATATAGATAGATATAGATATATATTAGGGCTGTCAAATCGCGATTAATCGCATTCAAAATAAAATTTTGTGTTTTGTGGGTGCACTGTGTATAAGTATTTTGTATGTATATATATATATATATATATATATATAAATGCACACACATGCATGTATATTTAAGAAAAATAAATATTTATATATTAAATATATATATATATATATATAATATAAATTATATATAAATCTATATACAGTATATGCATGGAAATATTTCTTAAATATATACAAGCATGTGTCTGTATTTATATATATATATAAAATAATTATACACAGTGCACCCACATATATTATGTAAACACAAACTTTTATTTTGAATACGATTAATCATTTGACAGCCCTAATATAGATAGATAGATAGATAGATAGATAGATAGATAGATAGATAGATAGATAGATAGATAGATAGATAGATAGATAGATAGATAGATAGATACAAATAAAATACAGTAGTCTACATTTAACTTTTTAATCAAAGTTATACATATTGAACAATACCGTTCTTGTCTTAGTACAAACATTGACTACTGCACTATTTTTCCCAGCAATGCATCACATTAAGACCAGTTTCCCGAAAGCTATGACCAGTTGTATAATCCTCCAATAACATCAGGGCATTCAGCAGTTTAAACACACACAATACATCTACTGAAAGTGACGTGTGTGAATGACTCTTTACACTGAAGTGATTGTTTCTAATCTTCCCACGACACAGAGCACAGGAGACTCCGTATACGACCTGGCGCTTCAGGTTTATGTTTCTGTGGAGAAGCTGATCAGAAACACACCGGCGTCAAAGAAGGCGAGTTTGTCTATTCCTTTTTACGCGTTTTAATTAGTTCATGCATTCCCTGGGAATGGAAGTGACTTGGCATTTCTAGAGGAACGTTGTACAGTGTGTGTGAGCTGCAGATATTGTGACACTGAGCTTTCACTTTGCTTTGTCTTTTAATAGGATCAAGCGGAAAAGACTTCCAGCGGGGAGACCAAAGCTTAGGTACAAAACATTATAAACAGCGTGGAAACACAACACAGCTGCACAGAATTTATTCGACAACATTTATGAAGTCACATCAAGCCCTTTTCCATATTGCGTTGAGAATTCTTGACACATAAAACATGTTAAATGGTAATAAAATTGCCAGATTACCTTATTAAGTGAGTGTCCACCACTAAAATCCACTATGGCAAGCCGTTTTAGCTTTTATTCATTTCCAGGATATGAATTCTTGATATGTACAATTACATTTTTTGATTTCAACAATTTAATTGCTGATATCTGTAATTGTATTTTCACTAGTGAAATGTCACCATAGGCTGCCATTCAAAATCAATTGTTGATTTTGCTAGTAGAAATATCATTTTTGATATCAATAATTACATTGTTACTAGTTGAAATGTTTATTCTTGATATCAACAATTAAATTGTTACTAGTAAAAATTGTCATTTTTGATATCTGAAAATGTATTTCTGATATCAATATTATTTCAGATATCTAAAATGAATGGCTTTCTTACTAGTAACAATCACATTCATGATATCAGAAATTAACATTGTCACTAGTAAAAATTGAATTATTGATATGAAAAATGAACATTGTTAATAGTAGCAATTCAATAGTGGATATCAAGAATAGACATTTCAACTAGTAACAATTGAATTATTGATATCAAAAATAAAGGTTTTTACTAGTAATAATTGTATTTCTGATATGTGAAATTGGAATTTTAACTAGTAAGAAATCAATTATTGATATCAACAATTGGTTTTGAATGGCAGCCAATGGTGACATTTCACTAGTGAAAATACAATTGTTGATGTGAACAATTAAATTGTTGATTGATTTCAAAAAATGTAATTGTTCATATCAAGAATTGAATTGTTGGTATCAAGAATTCATATCCTGGAAATGAATAAAAGCTAAAACGGCTTCTGGCCACTTTTGCACTTCCGTGATTTTTAGTGAATGTTTGAAATCAGTTTACACAGGTGTAGAGAATCACATTAACAACATCATCCAATCACATACTAACACAATACATTCTTTGTCCTCTTTAAATGTTTTGCTTTAAAGGGATAGTCCACCCAAAAATGAAAACGTTGTCATTTACTCACCCCCAAACCTTTATGAGTGTCTTTACAAAAGCTGTTTTAGAGGAGATTAGTTCTCAATAGTAGGAAAAATAACACTATTGAAGTCAACTGTTTGATTACCAACATTCTTCAAAAAGTTTTATTTTGGGTGAACTATCCCTTTAACTGTTTTATTGAAAATAAATGCTAATATTTTGCTCTCTAATGTAATGACATTCAGGCATCTTTAACCCTAATACCGTATTCTGGACAAATGTGGGGAAAATAGTTTTGATTTATTTTTTAAAAATACTTCCCTTGATCTGAGCGGTACAAGACTTGGCTACTTTTCCTAAGTTTGCCTCCTGAACACACAATTTTTTTTTTGGACTTAATTCTACAATGTTAAGTGGGTGAAAAAAACTCCTTAATCTTGTATTTGGGTCAAAAATGGGCATCCATAGAAATGAATGGGAAAAACCATCATTTAGAGCAGTCTAAAATGACAGCAAAGTCACTTCATCTTTAGGTTTTAGCTCTAAGAACTGATTGGAATGATATTTTAATGTAGTTAAAAAAAAATTAAAAATAAAACATAAAAATAAGCATAATTTACATAGAAAATATGGTACTTTTCGAAGTAAATAAATTCAAAAAATACCCCCAAAATAAAATAAAACACCATAAATGGACAGACAAAACTTTATCGAAGACAGTGATATAACATTTATAATAAATAAAAAGTCCTCTGTGCCCACATTTGTCCATAATTACTGGATTAAGGGCTATAAAGTGAATACGGTTTAAGGGCTACGTGTGTTTTGTTATTCACATGACTTTCCCTTGCTGTGTGTGTTTATAGGTACATAATCAACTCTCAGGTTTGTTGTGGTAAAGCAGAGATGAGATCTCCGTCGTTCGCTCACTTTTATGACATACTTTTGCACTAGCCACTTCCTCTTTCATCTGAGAGGTGTTAGTGGTCTGTCTGGAACGTTTTTAACTACTGGGATTGTGTTAAATGCACTGGTGTACCTAAATAAATTATATATATACACACACAGAGTGTGATGTGATTTATGACAAGTGTATACATCTATAGTTCAAGAGGAAACATGTTTGGGGTTAGCATGTTGTTTGAGTCGGAACACTCTGAACTTCCTCTTTCCACGCAAACATGAAAATGAAACTGCAAATGGAAGCAACAAAACAACCTCTAAACTGGTTTCGTCTTGATTATAACACCCGTTTCCCAACAGCACCATACGATTATAATATGTCTTTAAGGATGTTAGATGTTCGACTTGTTTTTTTTAGTGACAGAGACAGATTTCCTCTAATCGCTCTTGCGGTTCTTTATCATCATCTGTCTTCATGTCCAACACACGTACTTTTTAACCTGTTTATTAGAAGAAAGTTACTCAAAGGTCAAGATTAAATCAAAATGGAGTTTCTATTTTGACATTTTTAAACAATAAATAAGCATGTCTTTAACCAAGACCAAAGTCAGTGATCAAGTCACACAGTCTCTTTCTTAAAGTAAAAGCTTTATTGTAAACGATACATTGCAGGTGTATCAACGATCTCCAGCGTTTCCAAACTCGGTTCCTGGAGGCACACCAACTGCACATTTTAGAGGTCTCCTCACTACTAATCTTTAGCTCAGATTAGGAACTGTTGTATAGTGTGTGGAGTTGTGGTGCTGGTGTGCCTCCAGGATCAGGGTTGGGAAACACTGGTCTACTCTAATAAAATCCTCCATCAAACTGTTTCTTCTGCACTGGCGTCTACTTGGATGACATCTTGAGTAGGTTGCATTTGTCGATCTCGTACAGACGCCATCCCTCCTCGTGAGAGAGATCCGATGCTCCGCGCCGCTTGTAAAACTCGATGGATGTCGTGTTCCACTCGGCCACGATGAAGTGCATCCCGCTGCATCGAGTCTTCACTGCCGTCTGAGGACAAAAACATTTGAACAAGGCGTTTAGATGACTTTGAAAACGACCCATAACAAGACAAGTTTCTCAAATGCATTATGCATACCTCACTTAGCATCTTCAGGATCTCAGAGCCCATCCCATAACCTGATTAGTAGGGAAATAAATAATATATATGATCTATTATACATGACCATTTCAAGGCAATTCTTGGTTTACAGCAACAGGTAGCATGTCTTAATACCTCTAAATTCCTTCATTACATAGAAGTCTTCCAGATAAAGCAGCTTCCCAATCCAGGGGTCATAGGTAAAGTAGTACATAGCAAAGCCAACCACTGTATAACCTGAAGTGAAAAAAACGTGAGGATCATGAGTACAGCAGAGAACAGAAAGTTTTTTTTTTAATTTTTATTAAGACAAACATACAAACAATAACATGACATCCGAAAAGACAACAATCCAAGATTGTTCAAAGTTAGTTTAACATAAATAAACAAGAGACTAAACTAAAATATAAGAGAACAGAAAGTAACGGGAGATGATTTAGCGGATCTGACGTCACCCAAAGCATGACGCAGAAAGATAAACTGTAAAAAATTCCATCGTAATAGTAACATTAGCAGTAACAATATTGATTCACGATAACATTTAAAAAAAAAAATAACAAAAAATCCTGGAAATAAACTGGTGACGTAAACTTGCCTTCAAGAGACTGTTTATCCTTCGGTACTTCAGCGACGACGCAGTGATAAAACGGATGATCTCCGAAACCGTCCTCGAGCAGCTCTGGAAAACAAACAGGCCTAAATAACCATCATACATTCAAATACATTCATAAACACCATACACTGAAACGACGGATGTAACGTTACCTTTCTCGGTCAGGACGACCTGTTCCTCCATTTCCTCAAATTTCGCAAGTTCCTGAAATTAGTTAAACGGCGTATATTATTCCACAAACGACCAGAACGTTAAAAAAAATTCTAAATTTAAAGTTAAAAATAATAATTATTCTGTTAAATGTTATACGCATGCGCCGTGGGTTTGTTTGTACCTTTATGAGTCGCAGTATGTCAGACACGTCCTTGGGTTCGGCCTTTCGTAATATAAACTTGTCCATTTTCTTCTTTTACTCTTTTTTCCTTTTCTTACTAGTCCTCGGTATGTGAAATGTAGTAAGATTTGTTTCTTCATTCGGTTCCAAGGGGGTTACCCTCAGCAGAAAGTCTGGGTTTTTCACCCTGTTAGTGAAGAATCACATGAAGTCGTCGCCGGAAGCGCTTTGTCTCAACTCCGAGCTCGAGCGCTATTTATATGGTGGGCGCTGACGTCATAACCGGAAGTACTGACTTGACTCACATCAGTAGTGCAGCAAAAAATAACCAGTTCGAACCAGATCAAATAAACAGTGGTTTTGGATGTTGTGTCAAGGTTGTAAACCAACATAGCACGATTTAACGACATATGTTACTAAATAATCGTATATATTTTTTTTAGCATAACCTTTTGTTTTTAAATGTTTAAACATTTATATTTAACCATTTAGCTGACGCTTTTATCCAAGCGAGCAATAAAGCAGTTAAACCATAGACTGCTAACAATTGGACAAACGCTTTTATCCAAGCAAGGAGAGCAATAAAAGTAGTTAAACTAACAAATGGACAAAAATATTAAAGTCCCCCTATGCCCCTTCCCAGTTTAGTCTAAAGCAATACATTTAAATATAGATATAGAAAACAAAAGAAAGTGTTAGTATTTGTTTATATTGGATTATAATCCCAGATTTTTAATATGGTTTTAGTCTTCTGGACCCTCTGCATATATCAAAGTAAAATAGCATCATCAGATCAAAATCAAAATATTATTTGACTGCAGACTACAGTCTCCTTTGCTTTATTGTCTTGTTCTCCTATAGGGTGTCATTATACCAAGCCAAGGCATGAGCAACATATTTCACAATTTACATCAAAGCCTGTTGCCTAACTCGACTGCCAGCTACAACTTGAACTTTTTTTAAGACTGTGTGATTGTAGGCCTGCATTCTAGTAATAATATTTCCAGGCTTTGTTTATTATTGTTGATGATGACAGAGTGTTAGCTCAGTTGTAATCTAGCACACCGTTTTACATTCAACGCATTTTTTATTTGCATGAGGTTTTATAATTGGCTGCTATGATGGAAAACATTTAAATACATTTTATAAATGTAAATAATACAATATAACAAACATTTACAAATATATATCACATACATCCACTTTATACTTGACTCTTACTTTAAACAACAATGCATTTAGTATATAGTGGATGTGTGTGATGTTTACTCCAAGAATAGTTAGATTGTAGAAAAGTTAGATATGATTTTTAACAGTATAATAATGTCAAAATACTTATGTTATGCAGTGCTTAATGATTTTTATAAAGTAAATTTAAGAATTACTTTGATGTTGTCTGTATTTCTAGATGGACATTTACTGGACTGAAGCAACTTGCATTTATTTGATTATTCATACGTCATATATATATATATATATATATATATATATATATATCAGCATCTGCACTAAATTGTATTTTTTTACTCAGTTTGAGCCTGTGAATAAAACAGATCAGATCCATATTTTATATCACACTATAAGAGCCATAAAAGAAAGAAAAAAAACATATGCAAACTTTTTTTTAGCCCCATATCCTAATGTTTGCAGAAGTCTTTATCTCAGCACAAGCATCTCAAGCATTCTTCCGTTTACAGTTTCAGTCCGTGAGCCGGACTGTATTTCTGAATGGGATACAATTAGCACTGACTCATTCACATCCGCCCTCATCTGGAAGTCCTTATTGAGAGATTTAAAAGAGTTTCCTAAGGATAACACGTCATTTCCAGAATACTTGACCTAATGAAAACATTTGTGTATTTCTTAATATCTGGAAAATAAGGCTACAGACCTATTGAAAACTTTTGAATAAATAAAGCAATTGTTTGTAAGGATGTCTCAGACGTCACAGGGAAGGAAGACATTGTTATTTTCACAGCTCTGCGTTTCCTTTAGACCAGCACAACTGAAACACTCAAGAAAGAAAGAACATGTGTGGTAGATTTTTCCCTACACCGTGACCTAACTACGTCCTGTAATTTACCGACTTCGATGTGTAGACGCGCTAGGCTAGGGTATAGCGTTATACTCTGCCACCGTCGATTGTAGATGCGCTAGGCTAAGGTATAGGGTTAGACTCGGCGAACTTCGATGTGTAGATGTGCTAGGCTAGGGTATAGGATTAGACTCTGCCGCTGTCGACTGTAGACGCGCTAGAGTAAGGTATAGGGTTAGACTCGGCGGACTTCGATATGTAGACGTGCTAGGCTAGGGTATAGGATTAGACTCTGCCGCCGTCGACTGTAGACGCGCTAGGCTAAGGTATAGGGTTAGACTCGCCAAACTTCGATATGTAGACGCGCTAGGCTAGGGTATAGCATTAGGCTCTGCCGCTGTCGACTGTAGATGCGCTAGGCTAAGGTATAGGGTTAGACTCGCCGAACTTCGATATGTAGACGCGCTAGGCTAGGTTATAGCATTAGGCTCTGCCGCTGTCGACTGTAGACGCGCTAGGCTAAGGTATAGGGTTAGACTCGCCGAACTTCGATATGTAGACGCGCTAGGCTAGGTTATAGCATTAGGCTCTGCCGCTGTCGACTGTAGACGCGCTAGGCTAAGGTATAGGGTTAGACTCGCCGAACTTCGATATGTAGACGTGCTAGGCTAGGGTATAGGATTAGACTCTGCCGCCGTCGACTGTAGACGCGCTAGGCTAAGGTATAGGGTTAGACTCGCCAAACTTCGATATGTAGACGCGCTAGGCTAGGGTATAGCATTAGGCTCTGCCGCTGTCGACTGTAGACGCGCTAGGCTAAGGTATAGGGTTAGACTCGCCGAACTTCGATATGTAGACGCGCTAGGCTAGGGTATAGGATTAGGCTCTGCCGCTGTTGACTGTAGACGCGCTAGGCTAGGGTATAGCGTTATACTCTGCCGCCGCCGACTGTAGACGCGCTAGGCTAGGGTATAGGGTTAGACTCGACCGACTTCGATGTGTAGACACGCTAGGCTAAGATATAGGGTGAGACTCGGCCGACTTTGATGTGTAGACGCGCTAGGCTAGGGTAAACTAAATTTACTTGCACTGATAAACAGTAACAAGACTTTCTTTCAGTTGTCCTCTTTCATAGACAGCTATTTTCATCTTGCTGTGTAAATTTGTTTAAATTCTTAATATTTTAAAACTTTTATTTAATAAGTGAATTGACTGCTACTCTTGTGAGAATGAGTTTGAATGAGTTTCACTCTTTCTCAGCATGTGATTGGCTGTCCTCTACTGATGTCACACCTAAACTCAGGATCAAAGTCTGAGTTGACAGAGAAAGTTGATGACCAGCATCATGGTACCAACAAAGCCTGATTGGATTGGTTTGGTTTTGTCAACTCGAAACTAATCCTGCAACCCTGAGTTTGTTCAACTACCATCATGGTACAGGCCAGAGATCAAAAAATACAAACAGAAAGTCCAAACACAAACTGGAATGTGACAGTCGCATTCCGCCTGCCTGCAAGAGCAGGCCTTCACAAATAAATCTGTCTTCCCCTTCAGTTTGGATCTGTTCCCGGGAATTCCTCAGAAATATCTTAGAGAGCAAACAATAGACTGTAACAGCTGGACTGAGAGCTGGGACCTGTACCATGAGGGTAGGAGTTTAGTTTAGGAGTGACATCAGTAGCAGACAGCCAATCACATGCTGAGAAAGAGTGAAAATGTGATTCGCTTATCTCTTCTGCAGAATATTACAAGATTGAAAAATATTAAGAATTTAAACATATTTACACGGCAAGAAGAAAATAGCTGTCTATAAAAAAAGGACAACTAAGAAAAAGTCTTGCCATATCAGATATTCAACAAGACATCTTCACCTGGCTATACCCAATGTTTAGATATGTTGTGTTATTTATGCAAATATGAGTAATAAGATTATGCACCATTAACAAACTTTCTTTTAGAGCTGAAATCTCTTTTTGCATCATTAAATAATTTTCTTGTTATTACTGTAAAGCTAACTATCTGTATTATACAGTCACAGAGCTATAGAAATAAGTCAGCTTTGAAACGTGTCCATACGTCATCTGTTTGCTCCTATTTGTACAGTCTGTGGTTTGCTCTCGCCATAATACAGTAGATCACAAAGTCCACTGGTCTAAAAGTGCCAGCTAATTTAAAGTCCCCGTGAACCGGAAGTTGCAAACGATTTTTCTCCAGTGCAGTGACGTATTTCCAAGTGAAACGGAATATTGAACAGAGGGCAGGATTTTACTCTAGCGCTCCTCCTCTCCATCTCTCACTCATAGCAAACTAACGGTTTGAGGGGAGTGGTTAAGCGTTTCCCCACCCAAACTGTGAAGCCTACGTCATCAGAAAAAGAAACCGTTCCAGACCGGAAGTAACTTTTCAGATTTTGATTAAAGATTACTAAGGTAAAACATTTTTTTAATATATATTCACTTGCACGGATTAATTGTTCACCACAAGACTAGTAATATGCGCTAACAAAGTAAATAGGTTCAATTTTGATTTCACGGGGACTTTAACGCACATGTTTTAGACTCTTCTGGGAGTGTGTTTTTGGCTCACTCTCAGCCACCACATCTGTTATCTATCTTGAATATACATTCTGGCCTGTGTAAAGATGCTGAAGTGGAGATTTCTGACTCAAACTCTCCGCCTTTAAAGATATGGATTATAATTGAAATGTACAGATGCAAATAGATAAATTGCAATAAGCACTCAAATTCCACTAGCCTGAAACAAGATATCTTACAGAAGCAAAATAGACCACATCTTAAAATTCACTAGTGCATGAAAAAACAAAAACAAACCAATGGTTTTGCCTGTAGTGTCTGCGCCTTAATCGTTTCGGATGGAATTGTTGAGTTTCGAAGTATAAAATGGGGAAGCATTATATCTCATAAATATAGATGGGGTGAATAAAGAGAAACTTTTTTTTATTTTTTCCTCCCAGTATAATTTAATATGAGGTACAAAGAAGTAAATACGACATGTCTATATAAACATCATTACATTGCATTGTAAGTCTCTGATTCATTAATTATTAAATCACAAAAGGAACAATAATCACGTATCTCTTTACATCAAAACAAGTCATCTTTTCAAAATGTATGTATTTTGATGGGAATTAAACTTTTTTCATTCACAACTTTTTATACTTGTCATACAAAAAACACATATAAAGACATACAAAGAGGACGTATACAATTATGGGTATATAATTCCATTTAGAATTTTGGGAATATAATTCCATATAGAATTATGGATATATAATTCTAAATAAGAATTAAATTCTAATTCAAATTTAAATAAGAATTATGGGTTTTGGGTGTAAAATCAGACGCTGAATGCTTCAAAATGCCATTTGAAGGTAAACTCCCCATCCGGTGGGGTCACTCCTCGTTGGTCATCTTGAGGAGGTTCTGCTTGTCGATCTTAAAGAGCCTCCACCCTTCCTCCAGAGAGAGATCTGACGCCCCGCGCCGCTTGTAGAAGTCGATGGAGGGCTTGTTCCACTCCGCCACGATGAAGTGCATACTACTACACCGAGTCCTGACCGCCGTCTGCAGGAAACCACATGATTGGGAACACTGATTTAGTACAAGATATACTGGCATGAGGAAGATTGGAGGAGCTGTATAATGTTAGATCATTAACCTGGGTATAATTATTAACTAGACTTGTATACTTTGAGCTTTGGTACCCTTAGTATACAATTATGTCAATTGCATGCTGATTGCAATTAAAAGAATTGCATCTAACATAAAACCTCGTAGAGCGTTATTTGATATTATTTCAACATCGTCATTACAAATGTGAAGTTTTAATCAACACTATTGTTATATATATATATGCACACACATATATTAAATATTTACAAACTTTTATTTTAGACGTGATTAATTGTGATTCATTGATTTGACGGCACTAGTTTACATTTATATCTAATGCAATTAGTTGAACTACCCACGTAGCACATCTTAATATGTAATTTCATAATTATTTCTACTGAAATATTGTTAAAATGTACTGACTAGCATTTATGGCAAACTAAAATACACTTTAATGTCATTTTGATTGAAACTTGCATAAACTAATTTGCAATTTCACATTTGTAATGACGACGTTGAAATAAAATCAAATAACACACTAATTATAGGTTTATTTTGCTGGGTTGTTTATTTTAACCCAACTTTGGGTCAAATATGGATGGACAAACCCAGCCATAGGGTTACATTTTTTTAAATTACATATTTAACCCAACGTTTGGGTTTGTCCATATTTGACCAAAAGTTGGGTTAAAACAACCCAGCATTTTTAGAGTGCATGTGCTTTAGTGTGTAACTCAACACATCAAATCAAGTGCTCTTCTTTAAAGCACAACAATAGATTATTAAAACGTAATGAATTATAATGTCCTTAAAAGTAAAACTATTGCACAAAAGTGCACTTCTAAAAGTGTGTTCTTTAAGTACACTTAAGTGGCCCTTTATTTCATGTAAATTATATTATCTTTCAATTCAATTAAAAAAATTACACTTTTTTGAAGTACACTACAAGTGCACAATTAAGTGCACTTCTGTTTCACATCTATTTCTATGAGCCGTTCCTGTATATTGTTATAGCGCCACATATTCTCGAACAACATACAACATATATGGTAACATCTTTAGGTGTTGTAAAGGAAATTACCTCACTCAGTTTCTTCAGGATTTCAGAACCGATTCCAAAACCTAATTTGAGCAGAAGGAAAAGTGTGTTACAACTCATAAATCTGACAATTTGATTTCACAAATGCATTCGCTCACATTCATACCCCGATACTTCTTCATGACGTAGAAGTCCTCCAAGTAGAGCAGTTTTCCAATCCAGGGGTCATAGGTGAAATAATACATGGCAAAGCCAACGATCACGTGACCTGAAAAAAAAAGGTTCACTCACTCTATTGTTTGCAGCAAGACAATGCATTTCGTTGCAACTTCAAATTCACAGATAAGACAGATTTTACACGGAGACAAACACTGTTGGTTTGCGTTTTGCTGAAATTAATTTTGGGTGGGATTATTGGCATTATAACCCACACACACACCACAGTCACGTCGTTCCAGGGGTCAAATTTTCAATTAATGTGTCATTTCACTTTTATCGTGTTGATTTGAACATTTATACCACACTGCCATAAATATATTTTTTCCTTACTTAGTGTATATATATATATAGTATGTCATGTAAACATCTTCGCTTTTTGACAACGCTGCGAAAAACGCAAAGGAAGAACTTTTTGATTTTAGGACATCATTGTCGTCATCAGTGTTGTGTGTAACGCGCTACTGTAACGCAACTACTTTTTCGGGTAAAAAGTAGTGTAACGCGTTACAACTGAACATTTTATTGATTTTTTTTTATTTAAATTTAATTTCTGAAAAGAAAATTTACTGAAAAATATATATCAAAATTAAGAACATTAATGCTAACATTTTTCCCGCCATTGACAGAATTTTCCGCGCAATTTCATGTTATTCGGTAGGGGGCGCTATTAAACATCCTCTGAAAAAGTACTGAATGTTGATATCTTATATCATTCTGAAGTAAACAATCTTAATTTAAGAACGTTTAGATATTTACAAGACAAAAATACTGATTAAGAAATATTTTGCAGTGCAGCAGAGTAGGGTTGGGAATCAAAACACGCCAGAAAGACTTCCATGACGTTCATTCCTCCACAGATGTAGTTATAAAATACAGTATCAGGGCAATTACAATAATTTCCCAAACATTTGCCCATTTGTTCTTCCTCAGAGTAACTCAAAGTTTGATTAATGGAATTGTTCATTCCCATCCCTAGTTGTGAGTCCATGCGATCCATCTGTAAGAGAGTTAGTTTTGGGCATGTTGTTGTGTGGTGTGAGGCAGGAGACGTCCCAGCTGTTGTGGGCCTTACCTCTGGTTTATTGTATATGTTACACTATTGTAACCGATCTTTCAGTTACCTCCCCGCCCATCCATGTACACGCCACGGGCAATGTACATGGCGAAGCAAGAGACCGTAGCCTGAAGACAATAAATTACAGAGGGGGATTGGATAAGCGTTCTTGGCAAATGTCAAACAACTGAAATTCTCTGTGTTGAATGTTCAGATGCACAAAAAAAGACACTTTACAGTACAGTGCTCATGTTACAGTGTTGCTTTAATGAATAGGTCACACAAACAAGAAGCATTTACTCACCCTCATGCCAAATTTTACATGCAACTCTTTTCAGGAGCTACAAAAAAATGGCCTAAATCCCAATATGAACTATACTTGTACTATAATTTAAGTTGTTGCACAGCAAAAAAAATTATTTTTGACTCGTTTTCCTGTTCAAGATGCATTTGAGAAGCAAATTGACTTGTTTTCTGAAAAAAATTATAGTGACAAGAACAAATATCTGCCTCTTTGAATTAGTTTATTGTTCTGAGCCTATATTTGTTCTTGTTTTAAGCATAAATTCACTTCATTTTTTTTTAATTCTTAAGGAAAGAAATAATTAAGAATGTTTAGATAATTAATTTTGCACTGGAATATTGAGTACGAACAATTTTTTTTGGACTGTGCATAATTATAAATGTTCCTAAAATCTCTTTTTGAGTGAACTAATACCTGCATGTCCTTCATACGTAACATAGGCACTGCAATGCAAAGTGTTACCAAACACTGTTTTGCGTCATTATGCACAGAAACACTTTTGGTGACCCAAGCGTCTGTGGGAGTTTAACACACTCCTGGTGTGTTCACTTCAACCTGATTTGGGGGGAGAACAGGTCCAGGGTCAGTCTTACCGTCGGCACTCTGGTGCTGTTTGGGCACTTCAGCCACTATACAGTGATAGAAGGGATGATCTCCGAAACCGTCCTCCAGGAGATCTACAGCAGCAAAATAAGAATTACAAGACCGTAACAGAAGATAAACTTATTGCATTTACACTGCCGTTCAATATATGGGATGATAAAAAGCTTTTCAGCTCACTTATTACAATTTTTATAGCAGCTTTCTATGTGAATATATTGTAAAATGCAATATATTCCAGTGATCAAATCTGAATTTTCAGCATTGTGACTCGAGTCACATGATTATTCAGAAATTATTAATTGTAATATTTTACCATATTACTGTTTTTAATGTATTTTCATCAAATTAATGCAGATTTGGTGAGTATTTTTCAAAAACATTTATTTGAAATCAAGCTTCTAACAGTCAGTGAACTTTAAATGTTCTTACCTTTTTCAGTGAGAATAACTTGATTTTCCATTTCCTCAAATTTTGCCAGTTCCTAATGCAAAAGATACATATTCAGGTTAAAAATTATGAAGTTAGGATTACTAACTAGTAGTGCTGTCAAACTGAGTAATCGTAATTAATCACATCTAACATAAAAGTTTTTGTATACACATACAAACACTCATATCTGTGCGTGTGTTTGTTTGTGTATACACACATTATATAGGCTTATTTGCAAACTTTTCACTTTTCAAAAAAAACTTTTGCTGATAATTTACTCACCCCCATGTCATCCAAGATGTCCATGTCATTCTTTCTTCAGTCAAAAAGAAATTAAGGTTTTTGATGAAAACATTACAGCATTTTTCTCCATAAAATGGACTTCAGTGGGATCCAAACGGTTCAAGGTCCAAAAGAAACTTTCAGTTACAAACTGCTAACTGTTCAAAGGGCTTTAAACGATTCCAGAAGATGAAGTATTATCAAGCGAAACGATCGCTCATTTTAAAAATAAATAACAAAGTTTAAGTTTTACATAGGCACAAACGCTCGCCTTGCTCTGTTCTGTGTGACTCTTCTTCGAACTCGTCCATCAAAATGAACGAATCTTTTTTCTGAGTCAATTCGTAGTTTCGTTCGTTGAATGAACAAAATGACTCGGAAAAAGATTCGTTCATTTTGATGAACGAGTTCGAACAGGAGAGTCACGAACGTGCGTCACATAACAGAGCAAGGCGATCATTTGAGGTTATAAAACTTAAACTTTGCTATTTATTTATTAAATGAGCGATCTTTTCGCTTGATAAGACCCTTATTCATCGACTGGAATCGTTTAAAGCCTTTTGAACAGTTTACAGATTGTACTGAAAGTGTCTTTTGGACCTTGAACCGTTTGGTTCACACTGAAGTGAATTATATGGAGAAAAAAGCTGGAATGTTTTCATCAAGAACCAATTACTTTTCGACTGGAGAAAGAATGACACGGGGTGAGTAAATTATCAGCAAAAGTTTTTTTTTAAATTGAACTACTCCTTTAACTAGTATTTACTCTTCAGAGCTCACAAACACATGATTATCGTCAGTATCTTGTCAGGTTTAAAACTGAATTGCTCACCTTTATGAGTCGCAGTATGTCAGACACGTCCTTGGGTTCGGCCTTCCGTAATATAAACTTGTCCATTTTCTTCTTTTACTCTTTTTTCCTTTGCTCACTAGTCCTCTGTATGTGAAAAGTAGTAAGATTTGTTTCTTCATCCGCTTCTCAGAGGGTTACCCTCAGCTACAGGTCCGAGATCTGCTCTCTCTCGCTGGGAAAGGCATCCAGAGGCTGTTCTGGTAATAATTCAGTTGTGTTCAGAGTCGGGACGTTTCCTCCTTTTATTGATGCTCAAATGGGGCAGAAACCTTCAGGACACTCCCAGATGAACATAAACTGAATCTCGCTGAAAACTGGGGCATGTTTGTTCACTCAAAGGTAATGTTTACCATTCTGGAATAATCTTCTGTTTATGAACATGCACTTAATATTCAAACCGCAGGTCATAATACATAACAATCCTGGATAAACTAATAAAGTGCACCATTAATTTGTTCGTGCAATCTAAAAAATTGTGGCCGATGCACTAATTGAACTGAATTACAATTGCACATACAGCCTGACATGTATATTATTTATTGCAGATAGGCCTATATGTAAAAATTAATTGTCAAACCATATATAGATAGCAGAATACACTAATAATGTCAGCAAACTAAAATGTGCATTAAAATAAACACTTATTTTACATAATATTTGCTATTCAAGTCAGATCCAGTCAAATGGCAGTCCAAAAAAAAAAAAAATACAAATTAATTTCAAAATCTAAAGTCAATGCATACTTTTTGTCAACTGTAAAATTCACAAAACAAAATAGGTTTAAACATTATGATTTATTTGTAACCAAAAGCACATCATATAAATCTGCAAAACCCATATAAATCCTATTAAAAACACTATAATTATCAGCAATTTGTCAGGTTTGCATTGATTTTAAATATACAAACGTTTGCTAAATCAGGGCTAATGTGCTCGAGGCAGTTGGTGGACTGTTTTGCCATGATCTGCTCATGTGTGTTTTCAACACACCCTGACTCACAGTTGGTTTGTACAGCTAATATTACAACAGAATTAGCACTGAGTAACTTCATATGCAGATTTTTCCATTGTTCCTGACACAAAACTAGCAGTATTTTCATGAAAAACATTTCGCATTACACCTTTGACCCAAACATCTGATTGACCTTTGCTGTATGAACCAAAACACAGTAAAATCAGGAGCAAAAACAAAGAAACTAGTCCCTTAGTTCTGGCGATTTTGAGAATCATAATGGAGTATTATCATATATATAAGTGCTGCAAAACAAAATACAAACTATTGGGATGCAAATTCAGCAGTTTGTTTGCAGGTATCGTGACATTCAAACACTTCGAGACACTATAGCTATAGTTTTTTTTAAGTGTTAGGTTCCTGCACCTCATGACCAATGAATATCCATGACTTATATAGCGATGTGTGCTCAGTTTTTTAACAGAAACTGGGGAAAATGAAATACATTAAAGAAATATCCATGACTTTTAGGATTTTATCTATTTGGCCTTTGCAACTTCCTGACTATTTCATATTTTCTGACCTTTGAAACCCAAATATTACATAAATATACATATACTATTCTAAAGCACTACTTCAGTTCTGTTGGTGTTCATAATACTGAAATTGCAGCAAAGCTTTATTACTCAACATAAAGATTTAACATAAGTTTATTGCCTGACAGTTATGTTTGCACTTTGGCTATCTGGGACGGGGTCAGTAACAGCCTTATCTAGACATGTTTCACTAATAGAGGCCTTTTCTTAAAGGGATAGTTCACTTTGAAATTAATTTTTGGTATGTTTTCCAAGCCTCCAAGATGTAGGTGTCTTTGTTTCCGCAGTATTTTCAATTTTAATATTTTTAGGTCAAACCGTTCTTCTCTGTCAGTCATATAATGGAGGTCTATGGTCACCACCTCATGGAGCACGCACAGAAAAGTCCAGATTAAACATGATTTAATGACTCACAAATGTAAGTACACATTGATGGCCTAAGACACGAAATGAGCGGTTTGTGTGAGAAAACGAACAGTATTTATATCGTTTTTACCTCTTGTAACCACAGCCACGTCCAAGTGAGGTGGTGACCATAGACCTCCATTATATGACTGACAGACAATATCAAAAATTATCTAAAAATGTCAAAATTGAAAATACTGTAGAAACAAAGACACCTACATCTTGGATGCCCTTGAGGTAAGCTAAAACATACCAAAAATGAATTTCAAAGTGAACTATCTCTTTAAAGGGGTCAAATCATAAGGAATCAAACTGGTCTTGATCATGTGACTCATAGAGGTCTTTATACCATTAAAACATCCTCCATAAACAAAGCAATTTTTAATATTGCAGGATCAATGATGTAAATTTATTTGCATGTCACATCAGCGAATAGTTTGTTTGTGCCTCTATTTACATGGATAATATTTTATAATGAATTCAGTATGAATTTATGTTGATGATCGTGTAATTTTACATATGCATCTGCTTGCATATATATTTTGTAACATTATAAGAGAACCTCAAGGAACATGACCCTTTAAAAACAATCAAATGTTTCCTATTCAGAGTCGTTTGTCTCTGGAAATTAAGTCTCAACTCAATTAGAAAGTATTGCATTTACAAAGCATCACACTAATGATTTACTTTCGTTTCAGGATTGCTGGTTGTGTTTTACACACGGCAGCGCATCTCCCTCTAGTGTCAGATAGATCGGATACAGTGTGTGTTTCTTTCCGGATTCCCACACCTTTCTTTGACTAATGAATTTCCAAAGCTAACGATTTAAACCTACATAACTTTATTTATTTTTTTTGCATTTCCGACACCAATCTGTGGAGCGAAAGGATTCAAACCATTAGATCATTATGATACTATGATAATTTAGTTTTAATTTAGAGAGTTAGATTTTGTTTTTATATTTCATTTTAAATGTTAGTTAAGCTTTAGTAATTTTGTTGAGTTGTGACACGCTTGGCAATTAGTTAAATTAAGTATTTTATATTTTAATTACTATTTATTTTCTTTCAAGTAGCAAACTTTATGGTTTTATTTTTAGTGAACTATAATAACCCTAATTCAAATATCTCCAATAACCCAAAAGTCAGTAACACTTTTCAATAAGGTTAACATGAACTAATAATACTTCAACGACAGCATTTATTAATCTTAGTTCATGTTAATCTTAGCATGTAATGAAGATCCATTAACATTATTTAATGCACATTAACATTCATTAACCAACATTATGCATTATGTATGCATTTTGCATTATGTGAAGTCTTTGAATGAGGTAGAACTTTCTCAATTAAATATTTTAATATTTCATTCAATTCCATGACATTGGAAACCAGTTCTTCTCCAGGTATTTTTATTATTATGATTTTTTTTTTATTCTAAACTGTTTCAATTATTCTGATTTCTTTCGATTATTTTAATTTCTTCTATGTAAAGCACTTAGAATTGCCACTGTGTATGAAATGTGCTATATAAATAAACTTGCCTTGCCTTTCCTACACAATCAATCAGACACACATTGCAGAAGACGAAACAGAAACACACTCCGTGTTTATCAAAACTCTCCTTTTATTCTGCACTTTGGAAACAGAAACCTCCAGTGAAACATTAACCTCATTTGAGTTTATCAAAGTACTTGAGTTTGCCGGCGGGGTCTGGGATGATCTGTGTGGAAAGAGAGAGACAGACACACTGTATATATTTGCAGAGAAACACACACACACACACACACTGAAATCCAGGTCAAGTCTTACCGTATCACTGCCAGGCTTCCATCCAGCCGGACACACTGATATCAGACACACAGAGTCAGAAACAAAACTCACACAACTTACATTTATGTCAGTGCATGCTCTTATACTTCTAATTCAAGTGTGTTCAATAATTCAAGAGTTCAAAAGATAGCATTCATTTAATTATTTTAGAACAAAAGGTCTGATATTTTTCTATAAGTATTATAGATTCACCATTTGTGATGCGGCGACGAGCTATAACGCACATGCGTGTTCTTTTTATGCGTTTTTTAGAGGTTGAATTCATATTCATCTGCCAAACTTCTCATATTACTCCTGAATAGGATGTCTACTTCATAAATTGTATGAAAATTGTGGAAATAATAGTTCAGATCACTCAAAACACAAATGGAAATGGAGGCGCTCTTATGGTAGTAATGGAGTCTGGTTGTGCCCTGGTGGAAGCGTTCGGTACTGCGCACACTCTCACTGAAAGCTCATTATTTGAGACATCAACCTAAAATTTGAAACACAAATTTTAGGTTGAAATTTTTTGTTCTGATTTTTGGCTTTGATTTTTTTAGCAGTTTTAGAGTCGCCCAGGTTTTGAAAATATATATTTTAAATAAAATATGAAACAACAAACAATGTTTTACATTGTACATTTTCATAAACTCAAACTTCTATAAGTTTTTTTCTGTTTCACTTTCTTACTTTATTTCACTTCTACAAAAATCTGCCAAAACGAGACCAATCTATATTCCAAAGCATTCTTGAATTAGAAGTACAACCATTTAAGTTTGAAATGTTCATTTTCATGTCTATTCAAAAAAGTTGTGTGTGTGTGTGTATATGAAGAGATCAGATGCAAAAGCCTCTAAATGCCATTTGAAATGTTCTTCTTTAATGATGATTTTTATCAAACTTGTATATTTAAGTTCAGTAACTTCACTTAATTGTTATTTAAGTGAAATTACTGAACTTAAATATACAAGTTTGATATTATTTATCATTAAAGAAGAAAATTTCAAATGGCATTTAGAGGCTTTTGCATCTGAACTCTTCATATCTGTATGTATATATATATATATATATATATATATATATATAGTAATTTCAGTGCTATTTAAAATTTAGTTGCCAAGGCAACATTTCTAGTCTAAGTTTTACAAGTTTTTCATCTAATATTTGTATTTCATTACATGTAAACTGTATTTCAATGACTGAAAACTACTGTATTTTTAATGGTTTGTTAACAATAACTCTTGTAAAGCAATAGGAAAACCTATTTTCTACCGTTTTAAAGTTTAAACAATTAATATCAAACTCTGTATTTGCATTCAAATATTTTAAAGATTGAAAGAGATTGAACATTGCTCTAGCAAACACTGTTGTAATCCATCATTCAGATTATTAACTGATGAAAGTCTCTCAGATGAAAGTAGGGGTTTAAGAAGGATGTAAAAGTATGAATAATGCGCACCTTCTCCGTGTTTGTCAGTGTACTGGAAGGCCTGCACCAGTCTGAGGGTCTCGTCCACGGAGCGGCCCACTGGAAGATCATTCATGGTGATCTGCCGGAGCACACCTTTATCATCGATGATGAACAGACCTCTAAGAGAACGAAACATACGGCAATTCATGCTTTAAAACCAAGGTTCGGATGTTTCACTGAATTTTAAGGATGTAAATATGCCCTCAAGATTCAATATATATCACGATACTGAACTCTCTTGTTGAAAAAAATTTGTTTTGTTTTTTTACATGTTGCATCGATAGACATTTGATCGATATATTGATGTATTGTTACACCCATAATTACAATATGTTCAAAACTCTGCCGCCCGCTTGATCACTCACCAGGGTCTCTCTCTGCAAGCATCTTCAAATTAAATTCAATGCTTTTTAATGTTTTTTTTTTTTATTATAGATTAAAAATAGACTTATCCTTATTAAAGCCACAAAAGTTCTTTAGGAGTTTTTTTTTCCCCCACGCCTGGCATATTTTTTCAATTTTTTTTTAATGGGAGTGCTGCGTTTTTAAAGTATTGCTAGTCGACAACAAAACTGTCAATCGCTTAAATCAAGTTGGATATGATCCAAGTGACATGGCCTCATCGTCATACTGTGAGTGTTAATGACAAAAAAATTAATAAAATAGGCTATTTGGTGATTCCACGAGATAGTGGTAACGTTGGATGTCTGAATAGTCCATATTTGGGCACTTCGTGGGCCGTGGGGTCAATAATCCAGGTTGACTATTTACTGTAACCTCGTATCCAGTTGCTTCTTTAAATACCGCTCACGGTCCTCGGCCGGCAAAGAGAGTGTGTGTGTTTGTGCCATTTTTGCTATCAAGAAACTTAGCAGATGTAGAGCTTGTTTGTTTATATAGCCTTCAATGACGCAAAAGTAGCGCTGGTCTATCTGACTGACTTCCGCCTTATGCTGTTCATCCCTAACACTCTTCTAGTGTGGGATTGTTTAGTCTGGTGAATATGAGAACAAGGTCTTTCAGTGTTGTGAAATAGTCTTCCTCAAAACATCCACCCTTCTCTCCTTCATAAACATTTCTTCTCTGAATATTACTCTCCGTCTGCAAATAGTCCCTTGTTATGGATATGTTATTTGTTAGAATCGCTCTTTGTTTGTATCTTTAACCTAACTTCTGTTGTGCTTTGACGTTTATTTGGTTCTGTCTTTGTAAGGCGATCTTGGATGTTGGAAAGTCACTATATAAGTACAAATTATTATTATGACTACCTGAGTGTGTGTCCCTGATCCTCAAGAAAGACTCCGTAGTCCTTGGATATCTGGTGGTTGAGGTCAGAAAGGAGAGGGATTTTCATTGGTCCAAGACCTCCTTGCTTCCTGGGTGTGTTGATCCTGAAAAAGAAGAGCTTTAATGAGTCCTCACATATATAACATGTCATATACACAAGTGTATCCCTTTAAAGTCCATGTTAAAACAGAGTGTGTGTGTGTGTGTGTGTTCTAACCAGGCCAGGTGAGTAAACTGCGAGTCCACCGAACAAGCGACCACCTCTGCGTTGATGTCCCGAAACTCGTGCACGCGATCACTGAAGGCGATGATCTCAGTAGGACACACAAACGTGCTGTGGATCAATAATACGTCAGATTCACGAGAAATACACCAGATTTATAATTATAGAATTATATTTTTGAAAGTCTCTTTTGCTCACCAAGGCTTATTTAGTCAAAAATACAGTAAAAACGTAATATTGCAAAACATTATACGCTTTCAAATCACGGTGTATATATTGTAAAGTGTAATTTATTCCTGTGATCAAAGCTGGACTTTCCGCATCATTACTGATCACATGATCCTTCAGAAATCACTCTAATATGATAATTTAATGCTCAATTTTTTTTTAATATCAAATATTATCAATGCTGGAAAACAGTTTTGTGGAAACCGTGATACAACACCATTTAAAAGTTTGGAGGGTAAGAAGGATAAAAAGACAAATCAATGCTTTTATTCAGCAAGAATGCATTAAATTGACCAAAAGAAACAAAGACGTGCGCATTTACAATATTGCAAAAGACTTGTAGTTTCAATTAAATGCTTTTCTTTTAACTTTTTTATTATTCGGGATCAAAGAATCCCAAAAGAAAATGAATTTGTTTCCACAAAATTATTAAGCAACAAATCATCATATTAGAGTGATTTCTGAAGGATCATGTGACACTGAAGACTGGAGTTATGATGCTGAAAATTCAGCTTTGATCACAGGAATAAATTAAATTTTAACAGATATTCACATAGAATATTGTAATTTTAAATTGTAATAATATTTCACAAAAATACAGTTTTAATTGTAATTTTGATCAAATAAATGCAGCCTTAGTGAGCAGGAAAGACTTGTTTTAAATGCATTAAAAAATCTTAATGATTCCCAGTTGACAGGTAGTCTACATAAATGTAGTCAAAGCATGCTCACAAGTCCAGAGGGTAGAAGAAGAAAACCAGGTATTTTCCTCTGTAATCTGACAGTTTCAGCTCCTTAAACTCTCCATTGATAACAGCTGTTCCCTCCCAATGTGGTGCTGGTTTAGAGACTAAACACACACATACACACGGATAGTTTAGTACGTTATTAATGCATATCTTACAGCTTGTGTATATGCTTGCATGCGTTACTGTCTCTTTAAGAGATTCGACAGCCTTCTTAATGCGTGCTGAAAAGTCTTGGATCCAAGTTTTAAACCATGACGTGTCGTTTAAAAGATTAATCAAAACAAACAAACCGTATCGATCTGCACAAATACAGCGCAATATTAATACCTCAAACGCTGATGTGAACTGGGCTTGCAGACAAAATATTGAATTTATTGAATTTGATATTCTCTCAAAAATAAGTTCTATAGCAACTAAACAGACATTCATTTGAAATCACTCCAACTATTTATCAAATACGAGTAAATGCTAACAGGCTAATTAGTAAATGTCGACAGCTGTTAGAGACACATGCAAAATAACACTGGTTTCCATAAACATATTTGTAATAAAAAAAAACTCAAGCTCATTTTTTTTTCCATTTAAACCTATACATTGAGAATGCATGTGCTTTTAAAACGCATAAATGCTCGAAACACACTTTTGGCTTTGCTCAGGTGTAAGGAATGATCAGAGACGGGAGCGCGGAAAGTCTCTCCGGGATAAACGTGTCCTCCGGCGTAATTATAACACTCCTGCTCCTTCCTCCCGTTTGCACCGTCACACACAACCGATTCGGTGATTAAAAGCAGTGTGCACGCCACGCCGAGCCATTCTCTGGGCGTTTTAACGTAGCGACGGACATCCATTGCTGCGTCTTGCAGGAAGCACGTCTCTCCTAGTTTGATTATTAATCCTCTTTCTGGCGCCGTCAGCAATCTGTATGACAAAAGGATCGACTACATCCGCATTCTATTGATCGGGTCTCACGTGATGTGATATGATGTAGAGATCTTTTTATTTATTTATTTTTTATTTTACTATATTTGTATTTGTATTTTGTACTTCCTATGTGAAGGTGCTTGTCTGTTGTCTAAGAAGACAGTTCATATTATTGTTCAATAAAGATATGATGTAGAGATCTGGAGGTTTACGCTCCAGCGCATCCATCAGTCATGCATAAATTAAGAATAATTTAATTTGTGTATTAGTAAATTGCTGTTTAATTATAAACGTTTTTTTAATAGTTTTATCGAACTGAAAAAATAACAAGAATTTGAAAATGTCTTAGTATTTGGTTTGTCTGTGCTTTAAAAAAAAATAGCGATTTCACCCTTCTTTTTTTTTGTTGCTTTTTTAAATATTTATTTTTAATTTGATAGCATAACTTTTTTTACTCTGATTACTGATTACAATATAAAATAAAAATGTGTGTACTAAAAAAAAATCACTACAGTTTTTACATTATCTGTTGACTTCAACAGAATTATTAACATCTTGATTTATTAACATCTTGATGTTAATAATTTAAAGATTATCGGTCTGACCAATACTTGAATTTCAATCTACTTGTAAAATTAATATTTTTTCCCGAAGAAAAAAATACACGACGCTGGTGACGTATTTCCGGTAAAATCTCAAACAAACAGCTTACATGGTATTTACATGGTATTTGGCAAAACTTTAATAAAATGAACACAGCGATGTATAATTTAAGTATATAATATTCTAGTTCAATGTTTTTTAGTGATGGCTTCCAGGAAATTTAAATATCAACGGCGGGAAGACGGTAGTAGGGCTGAACATTGTTGTGTCCCGTTTTGTGAAGCCACCTTAAAGTTTAACTCTATCCTTAGTTTCCACAATTTTCCTTTGGACGAAGAAACACGCAGAAAGTGGATTCACAACATTGGACATGAGAGATTTGACATCACATCTCATACAAGGGTCTGCAGTCGTCACTTTAAGAGTGATTATGTGATTGAGCCCTCGACCCCTAACGGGCGTTGCTTGCTGCGAAAGGGAGCAGTCCCAACATTATTCCAGTGGAACCAGTTCTCCGGGGCTGAACCAGGGCGCTCCGGGCTATGGCGAAGAAGGGACACTTATCTGGAGCATGATTATTGTGCAGTTCCAGAACCCGCGGCGGTTGATAATGCGCTGGACCAGACCGAAGATCTCCATAAAGAGGTGGAACGACTGATGAGACAGGTGGAGGAGTTGTCACTCAGTCAAAGATTTAGTTTGGGGCGATTTGCTGCTTCCGATGATGATATATGGTTTTACACAAGGTACGTTCTTAAAATATTTGTATGTGTGTGTGTGTGTGTGTGTGGTCAAAAGTTTTAGATCGGTAAGATTGTTTTTATGTTTTTAAATGAAGTCTCTTCTGCTCACCAAGGCTGCAATTATTTGATAAAAAAAAAACAGTAATATTGTGAAATATTATTACAATTTAAAACAGCGGTTTTCTATGTGAATATATAGAGAAGTGTAATTTATTCCTGTGATCAAAGCTGAATTTCCAGCTCAAGAAACATTTATCATTATTATCCATGTTGAAAACAGTTTTTTACATTTTTATTTCAGGATTCTTTGATGAATAGAAAGTTCAAAAGAACAGAATTGATCTGAAATGGAAAGCTTTTATAACATTAATCACTACCATTCAAAAGTTTGGGGTCAGTAAGAATTTATTTTTTTAGTTTTGGGGGAAAGAAATTAGAAAATTCTTTTATTCATCAAGGATGAGTTAAATTGATCAAAAGTTACAGTAAAGACATTTATAATGTTAGAAAAGATTATATTTTAAATAAATGCTGTTCTTTTGAACTTTCTATTTATCATTGAATTTGGGGGGTGGGGGTGGGGTGGTACACGACTGTTTTCAACATTGAAAATAATAATTTATGTTTTGAGCATAAAATCAGCATGAATGATTTCTGAAGGATCATGTGACACTAAAACTGACGTTGAAAATTCAGCTTTCAAATTACATTTTAAAATATATTAAAATAGAAAACAGTCATTTTAAATTGTCATAATATTTGACAATATTACTGTTTGTCTTTTTTTTTCATCAAATAAAGCAGCCTTGGTGAGCTGAAGAGACTTCATTTAAAAACATAGTTAATGTTACTGATCTAAAACTTTTGACCGGTAGTGTATATATATTATATACACACACAAGCAGTGTTTAACATTATGTACAGTAATGTTGAGTAAATTAAAAAAAAAAACGTATATGTATACATGTGTGTGTGTGTATGTATGTAAATAAACATGTCTTGCATCTCATTTAGGTTCATGACTTACAGGCATTTAATGACTTTCTGGAAACTCATTGAACCTGCATCCCACAAAATGATTCGTGTGACCAGAGAAAGAGAAACTACAATATGGAGTGAAGCTGAAACAAGTGCCTGGGTAAATTTAGCATTTTCAGTGAAAGCCTAACCAACACATTATATATACATAACTGCAAACCTTGTTATTTGTATAGGGTCAGTCCCTGCAGCCCATTGACGAGTTCTTCCTCTTCATGATCCACCTCTCAGTTGGACAAACACAGCAGGATCTGTCCCACAGATTCAACATTCATCAGTCTACAGTTAGCCAAATTATTACAACCTGGGCCAATTTTTTGTACACCGTTCTTGGCTCTGTCCGGATATGGATGTCTGAGGAGGAAGTCAAGGCTCATCTACCCAATGAGTTCCAGGACTACCCAGACACACAAGTGGTGATCGACTGCATGGAGCTGCGTTGCCAAACTCCATCCTCTCTCCTGCTTCAAGGTGAAGTCTTCTCCAATTACAAGTCCCACTACACTGTCAAGGGGTTAATCGGCATGGCACCACATGGTGCGGTCACCTTCGTGTCTTCCCTGTGTGCGGGATCTGCCAGTGACAAGCAGCTTTTTAAGCAGTCTGGGATTGTGTCTCTGTTAAAACCTGAAATGGCAATAATGGTCAATAAAGGTTTTCTTGTTGATGACTGTGTGCCATGCAAAGTCTACAGACCTGATTTCCTGTCAAAAAGGGAAGTGCTGACGGCTGATGAGGTGAAGAAGACACGGCTGAGGGTCCACGTCGAGCGTCTCGTCCGCAGGGTGAATGAACACAAGCTGTTCGACACAGTCTTCTCTGTTTCCGTCACAGGGAGCATCAACCAGCTGTACACTGTGGCTTGCCTCCTTGTAAATTACCAGAATGGCCCCTTAGTAAAGGATTAAAGACAAGATAACTTTGTTTGGGGATTGGTGAATTTGTATATATTTTTGTGCAAATATAAATTATGTAAATTAATAACTTTGTTCAGTAGCACTGCAGGAATGTAAACAGTGTACAGTGTACAGGATGTTGAGTAAATAAATAAAAAAACTTTGATATTATATTAAATGATTATTTGTTTTTAAACATTCATCTTTGGTATGGAATATTTAATTGTCACCGACCCAAATCCATCACATTATTAAAATTAAAATCCTATACTAAACCTAAACTAATCTTGACAAACTATATATCATTTGAAAGCTTACAATCTCTAGTTTTTTGTTGTTGTTTTTTTCCAAAATAAATTAGCCGTAATTTATCAATTTGTAACAAGAATATTTTCACACTCATAAGGCGTGTTTAGACCTTTATTTTGAAATAGTGATGAACATGAAAAATCATGAAAGAAGGGTAGAAACATCAGTTTGTTTTCATACCAAGAGTTCAAAAGATTGCATCCATTCAATTATTTTAGAAAAAAAGGTCTGACATTTTTTTTTTAAATATAAAGGGAAACAATGATAGATTCATTATTTGTGATGCGGTGGCAAGCTATAACGCATATTTGTTATTTTTATGTTTTTTTAGAGGTTGAATTCATATCAAAATCTGACAAACTTCTCATATTACTTCTGAATAGGATGTCTACTTCATAATTTGTATAAAAAATTGTGGAAATGATGGTTCAGATCATTCAAAACACATGGAAATGGAGGCGCTCGTATGGAGTCTGGTTGTATCCTAGTGGAAGCGTTCGGTACTGCGTACACACACACTCACTGAAAAACCACATTTTTTTTAAGATATCAACCAAAAATTTTAAACAACTTTTTTTTTTTTTTCAGTTTTAAAATTGCCCAGGTTTTGAAAATATACATATTTATATAAAATATAAATCATTATTTTTTACATTGTACATTTTCATAAACTCAAACATCTATAACTTTTTCATCTATAACTCATCATTCACGTTAACACTAGGCAGTTCTTGTAAACAGCCTTTCTTTTACTGTCTATGTAAACAGCGAGTGTAGTTTGCCATTATCTCCACAGAATGTAAACACATAAACCCGATCGTGCATAGATCATCCAGTCACACGGTGGCGCTGCCTCGCTGTAGTCCCCTTGTATATGATCGTCACTTCCGCTGCTGTAGTTCAGGACGGTCGCGCGCTGGCGGGAGTGCACCAGATTAAAGCCTTTTAAACCTAGTTATTGGTTAGTATTGGACATAAAGCATTTAATGTGTGTCTTTCCACCGATTTTTAACGTTGATTTAAAGTTATACTTAACTCTTTTGCCCAAGTTTGTCTGAACGTGTTCCTCTTTGTTGCGCTTAGCTACTTTTTCCTTACGTAACTCGACGGAGCCGGTATGAATACGCGCCATTTGTTCTTAATTTGTGATTATACTGTGTATAATCGAGTTACATATTCTTTGTGTTCCCAAAATATTCTATAATTCACTATACACTGGTTTTTGTTGGTTTATCGGGACAGGATCTGGTCGCGCGCGCATGGCGCTGGCTATTGTGTGCGTAGTTTGTGTATTACTGATATGGTTGTGTATTCATAATTATGTTTTTAATTTCATATACGGTGCTCTCTGTATCTGCACACAAGTTATTACAAAAAAATATTTATGTGTCTGTATGTGTCTAGTCAGCGTTTTAAAACGATAGTTCACAAAAATGAAATTCTGTCATTTACTCTTCCTCAAGTTCCAAACCTGTATGAGTTTCTTCTCATGAACACAATATATATATATATATATATATATATATATATATATATATATATATAAAAAAATGGTTAACCAAACAGTTAATGGACCCCATCGTCTTGAATAGTATGGGCGAAAAATACTTTGTTAGTAACGTTAAATTCTGACGATTTTCAAAAATCTTTCGTGTTCAGCAGAAGAAAGAAATTCATATAGATTTAAAACAACTTAAGGGTGAGTAGATGACAATTAATTTTGGGTTGAACTATCCCTTTAAGAGAAATGTATTTGAAATTTTCGTAAAATGTATTTTAATTTTTTTTTTGTATTTTTACTTTAAATTAAATAAAATTTTGGTGCACTTGTGACGCATTGTGAAGTCGAGTATAGATACAATCTGTCAATAATCAACATTCATCTCCTCTCTGTTGTGCATCACAGCAAACCTCTGATACTCATCCTTATTTGAACACCATGGGCGACAGCGACGACGAGTACGACCGCAGACGCAGAGACAAATTCCGCAGGGAGAGGAGCGACTATGACCGTTCCCGGGAGAGAGAGGACCGGCGGAGAGATGACTGGAATGACAGGTGAGCAAGAGGGAATTAACCTTCATAAGGGACTTACATTTATACATTTGGCAGATGCTTTTATCCAAAGCGTCTTGCATTGCATTTCAAGGCACACATTTACATTCTAATCGGTTCTGAATTAAATGTCAACAGTATATAGAACTAAATATATAGACTTCCACACTTTTATCTCTACCAAAATATTACTGTATGCATGACTAACTGTGATTTGTAACATGGTGGGATGTATAATTCAGGTCCTATTTGAATTTCTTGGGGTACGATATTAGTCAAAAGGCTTGTATGTTTGCACATTTTTATATGTATTTCTTGTGGTTGTCGTTTACTGGCGGCCCTCGGCTAGAGAATGGGACCGGGGCCGTGAGCGGCGCAGTCGAGGAGAGTACCGGGACTACGAGAGAGGCAGACGAGAGAGATTCTCACCCCCACGTCATGACATGAGCCCCCAGCAGAAGCGCATGAGGAGAGACTGGTAAGAAGAAGAGTAGCTTTCAGTGCTGCGTTGATGTGTTTTTGTAGCCTGGTCCCTCCAGACTCTCATACATTTCATTTGTACAGAGAGTCTGGCCTCGCTCCATCGACAAGCGTAAACTTCCTCGTAGGGATGTCATGGTACCAAGACTCCAGTAGTCGGTACCGATACCATTAAAATTTTACGGTTCTTGGTACCAATTTCGGTACCACAGCACAATCAGTTTGAACTATTTTCCCAATTTAACCATTTAAAAAACAATTAAATTCAATGACTTCATTATTTATGATGGTAAATTTATGAAAGCACTGATGCACATGCTGTTTAAACGATGATATTTAGAAATATTGCTTATAAAATAATCAAGTGAAAAATAAGCAACCTTCTACACACACATTATTAGTGGTGCACGATATATCGGCCGCCGATATAATATCGGCCGATTTGGTCCATTTTTTACACATCGGTATCGTTCCGATGTCAAAATAGGGCCGATGTTAACAGGCCGATGATCATCTGTGTATTTGACGTGCGTGTAGGTGTGAGTGTGGGGGCGGGGATGTTTGTTTTTGCACGCGTATTTAAAGCGCAAGTGCGTTTAAACATCAAGCCACAAGACTGGAACTGGTGAGCTGTTTTCTGCCAGCCTTCCTAATGCGTATTTTTGTCCCGCCAAAGCCATATTTGACCGGTAAGTGATGTAGATGAGTGACTGCTGCGCTTGTTTAACTGAGGGAACAGGAGAGAGTGAAAGCACCGGTCGCGCGCCGTCTTCAAAATGTCTTGCGCTTGTTTAACTGAGGGAACAAGAGAGAGTGAAAGCACCGGTCACGCGCGCCGTCTTCAAAATGTCTTGCTCTCTCTCTCTCTCTCTCTCTCTCTCTCTCTCTCTCTCTCTCTCCCTCCCTCCCGCATGTTTATGAATTGAGTTGACTGAATATCTTTGAGAATACACGACGGTAAAAGGTCGGAAGACCGAAGTTTTTTTCTTCTGAACTACTGGTTGTGAATTGTGAAACCACACTTTCAATAAACCAAAAAAATCTGTCTGTTGATGAAATGTTTTCTGTGTCGACTGTCGAGACCATAGACTGTAAAAATAGGTCGAGACAAATCTCGTGCGATGTTCTAAACTGCCTGGATAATCACAACGTGTGCCGTGGTTCCGTTAATGACACCTCCGATTCGCGAACTAATGACTCCTTTGAACCGATTCACTTTAATGAATGGTTAAAACAACTGATTGAAAATTTTAGGAGCACACTCAGAAAATTTAGGGGCACACCTTAAATCAGCTCGCAAAGCAATTATTCAAATTTCCCCCAAAACAACTGTAATACTGACAAATTCTATAATAATAAATAGACTTAACATTATGATATGCTGTTTTATTTCAAGTTCACAGGGCTCCAGACTCAAATTTGAAAGCAGCACCACCTCAACTGAGAACTCACACCGAGTTCTACAAAAAAAAAAAAGAAAAAGAAAAAAAATCTAGTAGCACTGGGGCTGACAATAAATCACTAGGGTGTAGATGAAATTAACTTTAGTTATCATTTATAATGTCTTAGGCCTAATATTAAATAAAAAAAACTATTAATTTGAAAACATGGAGTGAAAATAGCCAATAAACATTATACTGTTTACAATGGTGTTATTATTTTTTAAATAAATGTTTAAATAAGAGTCTTAAAAAATCTTTAAAATGTTTATTTTAGGACAATCTTTAAAGGATGAACAAAAAATGTGTTGGTCATCACATAAAAAATATAAAAAATAAAATATTTATATATGATATTATAGTTTTGATTTTGAAGTGCTAGAAAAAAGATGTGTAGTAGGCTACTTGTAAGTGTTTGACTATTTCTTCCACATTATCATATTTATGGTTAGAATTAAGTTACTACATTAGCCTAAATGCATGGTGAGCTGCTGATTTAGTGGACTGAAAGCCTTCTATAAGTGTTTATCCTGGTTTCCACGTCAGCGCTGTTGATATGATAACTTATATAACTTACTTATAACTTACTATATGGTTTATAACAGAACTCTGCGCCGAATCGGAATGTTTGTCACTGGATCTCGTGGTGTTGATGTTATTAATTCTGAAGCGAATTCAATGGATTCATTCACTGGATCTCCTAACAGTGTCGCGTGAGCGAGATCGGCCCGCGACTGGCAAGTTCGGGGCTTTTTTTTACTGTCAGTGGTTCTGGTCGCTGGTGCTGCTGCTCGACGGTCCTAATCACGAGTATCGTATTTTAGTTCCACTTTCATTTTGTTTGTATTCGCTGCTAGGTAACGAGTCGATAGATCGCTGATTGCTCAGACTCACGTAGCAGCTTGTGATATTTGTCTCCGTCTCTTTCCCACAGACGTTTATGCGCGCGATTCTTGTCACGGATTCATTGACGCGCCCCTTCCACGCTTAACCATGCGTTTAACGTGTGGCAAATTTACTGGTCGCACATGTGCGACTGGATGTAAAATTCAGTCGCACACTCTCAAAATTTGCTCGCAAAATGCGACCATTTGGTCGCAGTCTGGAGCCCTGATTTATTAAAGTGTACATTAAATGAACACTTTAATAAATGGAACCTTATTGTAAAGTGTAAGGTTAATAGATTAATAGAATGTTAACAAATTTTGTTAACATTCTATTAATATTAGTTTCTATGCAGATTTACTCCATGACAAAACTACCCCAGTCATTCTAGAATGATTCATTCTTTCCAAATAGAGCAATTCAAGTAATCTGGTGAAATTGTTTTTATATCACAATATATATCGCAGAAAATCACAATGTCATTTTTTACCAATATCGTGCAGCCCTAATCCTCGCTATGTGTTTTCTATACAGGGATATCGACATTGGTAAATATCGGTATCGGCCATAACAGCAATGTTAATATCGGTTATCGGTATCGGCCACAAATTTTCACATCGGTGCATCACTACACATTATTATTATTATTATTAGTGGTAGTATTATTTATTTATTTAATGGAGACGTAGTTAAATCTATTGTACATTAGCCTGATATAATTATCACTGTCAATTTCTTTAAGTCAAAACAAACTTTTATTTTGACGGGTTGCTGTTACCTTTGAGCTTCTGTGTGTGTGTGATGTCACGATTGTTTTTCTCAAATGAAACGTAAAATGCTCATGAGGCTACTCTCTGAGATGAATCATGTCATCATATCGTGAGGCAGATTTTTTTTTTTTTTTTTTTTAGCATTGAAGTACCGAATATTTCGACAACACTCCTTCCTTGTAGGCGGGTCCTCTGTTGAAGTTTAAAACTATTGAATCTGCTCAGAGTCACTCTGGATTTGCCATAACCAATCGCCAACGACGACTCAAACTAGCGAACGACATCGTTCTCAGCCACTCCCTCTGTTTGCTGATTAGACCGGTAAAATATTGATCGAGAAACTAAAGAATAAACCACAAACCCAGACGACGAGGACACTACTGACTAGTCTTTAGCCTCTGGCCAAAAAAATCCACCAATGTTGCAAAATGACTATTTTTGCGTCATCTGAGGATTTTTTCCAGACAAAAAATACATAAATCTCTCGTCTCAGGGGGATATGAGGGTGGAAAACACAGTAATTTGAAAATACTACAGGTTTCTTACTAAAACAAAGCTTAATGCTACATCCAAGTAAAAGCTTTAAACCTTTGTAATAATACCATTGATGTATTTCATGTCTTACATTTAAAACGTGAAAATATCTTGAGCTTGTTCAAGCAATTAACCAATAAAAACCCAGTTGACTTCAGGATGATGAAAATGTGTAAAAATTGTAAACTGGGAAAACAATTAGAGCACCTCGGATTAAAACCTTCTGCATTTCTTAACCCCTCTCATTTGTTATTCTCAGGGATGACCATGGAGGCGACCCGTATCATGGTGGCTATGATCTTGGTTATGGAGGCGGTGGAGGACCCAGCTATGCCCCCCCGCAGCCCTGGGGTCACCCTGACATGCACCTCATGCAGCCTCACCATGGGATCCCCATTCAGGCCAGGTGAGGGAGACGATAACAAGCAGTTGGAAAGGATCATTTCTAGGGCTGCCTTTGACTAAAAAATGTTTTGGTTGACTTGCAGTCATTTATTTAAGCCATTAGTCAACTAATCACGTATTTATATTAATAAGCCATAAATCATAAGTAACGTGCCTTTAATTCTATATAAAATTGGTAGCCTAATCAGCGCTCAAATGCACACATAAAGCTTGCCGTAAAATAATAATAATAATAATTCGTTACATTTATATAGCGCTTTTCTGGACACTCAAAGCGCTTCACATAGAAGGGGGGGATTTCCTCAACCACCACCAATGTGTAAAATGTGTCGTTAAAAAAAAAAAAACTGAGGATGGTCTAAACATTAATCATTTATTGGTAATGGCATTTATTGCTATTTTTTTGTTTTTGGGCTGCAGAAATCATATAGACCATTTCACAAGATGTAAACAACACTGGTCCAGGAGCACTTCCTGTTTCAGTTAGTAACTGTTTCCTTTATTTTACATGTAAAGAAAACATATTAAAGATGTTTGTTTAACTTTTGATTCAGTTTTATATGTTCTGTTGGTTGTATTTTATCCCAGCTTTTATGTAGTGTTAAAAAACTGAAACAGGAAGTGCTTCTGGACCAGTGTTGTTTACATCTTGTGAAATGGTCTATATAACCTAGACTTTTTATGGCCTTAAATTTTAAAAATCTAATTTAAGGATGGGTTACGTCCTTAAAATCTTAAATTTAGATGTTAAACAGGTATGGATGTCATATTGCATTTCTGCTAATAGATACTCAATACACATTGCATCTTTAAAACCATCTAATTGGCGTATGTATTTATTATACTATCTTTGTGTATTTGCTTGAAATTATAATTTTACATAAAAGGTGGTGCATAGCTCTAAATAAGTTTAGAAAAAATGTCCATGTATACACTGTAAAAAAATACTTTCAAGATTTGTTATCACAACATTTTTTCTTTTGTCAAATCAACTTAAATAATTTATTTAGTTGAGAGAACTTATTATTTTGAGTTTCTCGTGATTAAATCAATCTCCTTCATTGTATTAACTCACTTTTTCCAGTTCAATCAACTTAAAATTTTAAGGCAACCAGGTTACTTACTGTTTTTACGGAGGCGTATTGCATTCGCTTGAAGAAAAAAAATCTACTCTGTTTTTCTGAATTAACAAGTTAATTATCTCAGAATTACGAGAATTTTTCATGGAAAAAAGTTTTTGCTCTGTTTTTCTGAATTAACGAGTTAATTTTTCATGAGAAAAAAAAAATTTGCTGTGTTTTTCTGAATTAATGAGTTAATTTTTCATGAGAAAAAAAGTTTTTGCTCAGTTTTTCTAAATTAACGAGTTAATTTTTCATGAGAAAAAAAGTTTTTGCTCTGTTTTTCTGAATTAACGAGTTAATTTTTCGCTCTGTTTTCCTGAATTAAAAAAATTTCCATGAAAAATTAACTTGTTAATTCAGAAAAACAGAGCAAAAACTTTTTTTCTCATGAAAAATGAACTCGTTAATTCAGAAAAACAGAGCAAAAAAAATTTCCGTGAAAAATTAACTTGTTAATTCAGAAAAACAGAGTAAAAAATTTTTTTCTCATGAAAAACGAACTCGTTAATTCAGAAAAACAGACTAAACTTTTTTCCATGAAAAATTATCTCGTAATTCTGATATAATTAACTTGTTAATTCAGAAAAACAGGGTAGTTTTTTTTTCTTCAAGTGAATGCAATACGCCTTCGTACTTTTTTTACGAGTTAAATCAACAATATTTTTTTTACAGTGTAGATGTAAATGCCCCTGGAGATCAATTTAAGGTGGCAAATATTGTCCCTTAATAAAAATCTTAATTTCTGTCACTGTTGTGAACTGACCAATGCATAGAATATGAAAAATATGAATATATTTGTGAGTCTGCATTCAACAACAGGCCTATGTGAGGCGAGTATACGCTGAGTTTCGGTTCATTAATGTGATGCGCTGAGACCGAATAGACGGAAAGCACCATTATTTTTCAACATTTTGCTGTTATTGTGAGTTTAAGAATATTTTCCTGCTGTTAACAGTTCCAGCCTGCCTAATTTCGGCACTTCTTGTGGAGTATTTTCAATTTTTTCTGCGACTAACCGACTAATAAAATCTGGTCTATTAGGGGGCAGCTCTAATAATTTCTTAGTATTTAACCTGTGTTAAACATTTGGTCTTCTCTCTCCAGGCTGGGAAACATCCACGACATGGATCTCGGTCCTCCCCCTCCTGTGATGAAGACGTTTAAGGAGTTCCTGCTGTCTCTGGATGACTCTGTGGATGAGACTGAGTCGGTCAAACGCTACAATGAGTACAAGATCGATTTTAGGCGTCAGCAGATGCAGGACTTCTTCCTGGCCCATAAAGATGAAGAGTGGTACGACAACAGTTGCTGTTCATGCTCTAGTGTTTTGTTTAGATGATGTTTGTGCATACGAGAGTCCTGCATCTCAACAAAGAAGAGGCTGATTTCTGAATATCTGAATATTTGACTACAGTGACCTCTAGTTAGGATAGTTTAATTGTTAAACAGGCTTTTGGCTAGACTGTTTTGTCTTTTTGTACTAACGAGTACGACTTTGTATAAAGAGCCTAAGTCCCTCCCCTTCCGGTCGACCACCATGGGACCTTATTTCGGAAAAATATTGTATGCTAGTCAATGGCGAGAGACAACAAATATTTTGATCTCGTTTGAATTGTGCCCTGAATTACACATATGATGTTTGTCAATTTAAAAGATACATTTAAAAGTCAAGAAAGTCGCAGTTTGATGTAAAACCGTTGAGGTATAAGACTGTAAAAATACATAATTACAAAGACTACAAACCCCAAAGGCGCACATTTTCTCTCAATGGATGAAGCTAACTTTACTGAGGCTAATGTCTGTCATTGTTTCTATAGTCTTACGTTATAATCGTAACGTTACGCCGTCATACCTGAGTGTTTTGTACCAGACTGCACACACAAGCAGCGGATCTCACTCGTTGTTTTGCTTCCTGGGAGATGTAGTTCATAGAGCGATTTTCACATAAAACTAAATGTTACTAAACGTTTTTTTTGACTTTCAGAATTATCTTTTAAATTGACAAACATCAAATGTGTAATTGAGGGCACAGTTCAGACGGAATAAAAAGATAAGTTGCCTCTCGCCATTGACTACCATTCATATTTTTTCCGAAATAAGGTCCCATGAGCCGGAAGCGGAGGGGCGGGGCTTAGGCTCTCTATACAAGTGATGCACCAAATTGATTTTTTTGTACTGAAATTTATTTTTTTGTTGCTATATATAAACATACCTTCTGATGTTCATGTTTGTTTTGTGCTATACCATTAGTAAAGAAGTTCACCTGCGCTACACACTGGCGCTTGAACTGATGTAGCTACAGCTAATAGTCACTGACAGTCAAAACGCACCATCAGAGGGGTGCTAATTAAACAATAATTCATTTTTAACCAAATATTTTTGGTTGAAACTTTGGTGCATCATATAGTTACACACTTTAATGCATAGTTAACTTATTACCACAGCCAATTGTGTTTTGAGTCTTGTTAACATTTGATCATTTTCATCATTTTAGTCTATTTTGACATCAGTTTGTCTCTACAGAAACTAAATTTGGTCTCGCCATTGATTTGATGCAGATGTTTTAAACATTCATTTCTTTTCAGATTTTTGGATATTGTTTTTTTTTTGGTTTACAAATTAACAAACCCTTCTTCCCTCCATCACCACAAGGTATTGGAAGATGAGAAAAGCGCTTGGACCCGTCGCAGGAGTCGCTGTTAGCTAGTCAGGGTTTGCACTGCGCACAATGCAGCTGCCATTAGAATCAAAGTACCAGGGCTCTTAGTTAGACAGTCGACTCTCAATCACAATCCAAACCTGCCGCCGCGTTCACGGAAAGACTTTTTTTCTTTTCTGTAGTGTGTGATGCCTTTCTTCCCCTTTCTTTTTCATTTTTGATATTTGGATCACTCAAAACCCCCCCAAATGTACACACTCCTCTGAGAAGACCGCTCTCAGTGTAAATGTGTTGAGTACATCAGGTAAATTTAGTGCACACAATGGAAAACTGTTTGACTTTCATTTCTTGCTAATGCATCATTTATTATTTTTCATTTTTCTTCTTTGGTGGTGAGTTACTGTATTACACACACACTTAAACACACAAGTTCTTTTTATAGTATATTAAGACTGACAAGTGCACTTTAGCCAACAAATTGTCATATGCTCCATTCAAAAACTAGTGATACAGCTACCTTCAAAGACAGCATTTTAACTTGAACAAAACGGCAGAAATGGGGTGATTTGGGATGCTCTAGATATACAATTTAGCAAAAACATGGCTAAATATCTATATTCATAATTATAGTCTTATTTTTGAAGGAGACACGCAATGCTGTGTTTGAATTTAGCCAAAAGAAGGCAACAGCTCAGTAGTTTTTGAGTAGAGCTACAATATATGACAAAGTGGGGCTGCTATGTGGCATAATAAGGTTGTTAGATATAATTGGTGCTGGTTTAAATTTAGATTTATAGATGTATTTAGAAAGCAGGTTAGGACTAGGTTAAAGATTGTATGACTAGGAAAATAGTTGCTAACGTATTGTTTTCTTCCCCGAACACCCCATTTGTCCCTCTTTCTCCTCTGTCCGCCTGTCAGGTTTCGTTCAAAGTACCACCCGGATGAGGCTGGGAGGCGCAAAGCAGAATCCCACAGTGCCCTACAGAACCGGTTGAACGTCTACATGTTTCTCATGGAAAATGGCTGGTTTGAATCCGTCACTTTGGACATAGAGCGCGCTCCCCAAATCACCAAGATTTTAGATGCAGGTTTGGAGAAGTGCTTTTCTTTTGCATGCTCATTTTAATCTGAAGAAAAAAATAATTAATGGTCATTTACTCACCCTCATGTCATTCTAATCTGTCTATTTGTTGATGCACCAAAATTCTATTAATTTGATTATTTTGAATGGAACAGTATCGTTTGATTGGTGTTTCTCCAACGGCACGGAGAAAACTCGAGGACCAGTTTTCTAAATATGCACTAGCCTACATTACATCTTTATTATTTAATGCGTCTTTGAATAAATCTGTTGTGAAAACAAGTTTTTATTGCATACACCATTTAAATGTTTGTTTAAACAAGGAATAACTGCCTTAATAAAACACAGACGCATACAATTCTCGGGACAGCAGCATTTGTGTAAATTCAATCTTAACCATTCTATGTCCTCAGAAATGGTCTTAAAACAGGGCTTTAACCCTCTGATGGTCTTCCTTTATGAGTCACGTCCTGGGCCTTCCCGGTCTAAAAATGAAACTTCTTCCATCATAATAAAACTAATGCAATTTATTTTTGTTCTATAATATTTATTCTTTTTAATTTAGTATTTTGAGAAAATTTGATTGAATTTATTAATATTTATGCAATATTTATGGTCTATTTTTTCAATGGATATATATATTATTTTTTTTAAAAATTATTAATGCAGTATTTTAGTTTAATATAGAGTCTAGGCCTTCAGAAAAAAAATATTTTTTGAAGATAATTAGCACCATCTGGTTACAGTATAGAGAAAAAGCGTAGAATCATGGTGCAACCAATAGATGGCATGTACAGCTCTCTATGGAGAAGCATGTGAATTCCCCAGATGTTTATGAACACTTTTTTTTTTTTTTTTTGGTGGATTTGAATATATAATTGAAACAATGTCAAAAACGATTTCTTATTAAAAAAATTGTACAAAAATAAATAAAATAATTGTGAATTTTTGTATTTTTGTCAATTTCCCATTCATTTCCTATGGGGGTCATTTTTGACCAAAGACCAAAATCGAAACTATTTTTTTTACGACCACTTAGCATGCTCGGATCATGACCTCAATTTTTTTTCTGTTCACATACCTAATGCCAGAAATGTCACCAAGTATCATAACCTTTCCTATGAAGCTGTGATTTTTAATAATTCAAAACAGAAAATTATTCAGTCAGAAGTGACCGAGGACCATCAGAGGGTTAAGTGTAAAATAACAAACTAACCCTTTATTAAGCAAAACATGGTCAGGTCAAAGTGTCTGAATAATTTTTGGTCCCTTTTTTTTTTTTTTGAAATTTATGAAATCAATTTTACTGGTAGTCCAATGTATGAAGAATTTTTGGGTGTAATATGTCACAGTTTACTTACATAAATGAACTATAGTTAGTGTCCTGTACACACTAGTAAAAACATATCTAATTAAATCTGATGTCTGAATAATTTCCTCAAAGCAAGTGTTTTGTTTGTTTTCGTTAGCCGTGATAAAGATGGAAGGAGGAGGGGAAAATGACATGCGTATCCTGGAGCAGCCCAACGAGGAAGAAGAGGAGCGCGAGAGACTCGCGTCTGGTGGACCTGGATCTGATCCTCCCAAACGGGACGAGCCCCGGCCTGTGGATGGAGAGCGCAAACCCTCGATTGAAAAAGACAAGATTGTGAGTGAATGTTGTATAATGGAGCAAAGCATCATGCAGTATTGTGAGGAATGAAGATGTTTAAAGGAGTAGTTCACTTATAAAAACACTTTTGCTGATAATTTCTTTCTTCAGTCGAAAAGAAATGAAAGTTTTTGATGACAACATTCCAGGATTTTCTCCATATAATGGACTTCAATGGGGTCTCTAATTTGGACCTTGAACCGTTTGGACCCCATTGAAGTCCATTATATGGAGAAAATCCTGGAATGTTTTCATCAAAAACCTTCATTTCTTTTCGACTGAAGAAAGAAAGACATGGACATCTTGGATGACATGGGGGTGAGTAAATTATCAGCAAGCTTTTTTTTTTTAAAGTGAACTACTCCTTTAATGTTGTACGTCAATAGGGAGAGGGTGATGAGGAGACTGAGAAAGATGCAGCTGCTTCTGCAGGAGGGAGCGAAGGAGAGAAGACTGAGAAAGAAGCCCCTGCCGAACCAATCCCAGAACCCAAGAAGGTTAGTTAGCCAAATTCTTCTGCTTTTGGGTAGTTGACGTGCCATTTATTTTATTACCTTAATTTTGCTCTCAAAGTGCACCAGAATGATGCATTTAACATTTAAAATGTAAACTCATATGGAAAACACTGCATTCTCTGTCTCTCGCTAGCTGAGTAAGAAGAGGAAGAGGAAGCACAGTGGAGACAGTGAAGATGAAGCCAGTGCATCTGAGAGCGAATCCGATTCCGACTCCGACTCGAACTCTCACTGCTCCGAGAAACCCTCAGAGAAAGAGAAAGAAGCGGACGAGGGAGAGGATAAGGAGGAAGAGGAAGAAGAGGAGGGGGAAGGTCAGTGTCAAGGCTTCTGCCAATGAATCAGCAGTGTTAAAAGATTAGTTCACCCAAAAGTGAAAATAACCCCCTCAAGCCATCCTAGGTGTACATGACTTTCTTCTTTCAGAGTTATTAAAAAATGTCCTGGCTCTTCCAAGCTTTATAATGGCAGTGAATGGCCATCAAAGTGCATCATATCCATCATAAAAGTGCTCCACACAGCTCCGGCGGGTTAATTAAGGCCTTCTGAAGTGAAACGGTGTTCGTGTAAGAAGAATATCCATTTTTAAAACTGACTAAAATAGTGACTAAAATAACTAGCTTCCGGCAGACAGCCGTACGCATTGATTTACAATGAAAGATTAACATTTGACATGATGCATTGACGGAAGCATAGAGTATCACGAATTAGTCTAAAACGGCGTTTCGAGCACTTTTCTCATGGATGGAAGCACTCTTATTATGGATGCAAGCGCTTTTATTATGGATGGATGCGCTTTTATTATGGATTGAAGCGCTTTTATTATGGATGGAAGCGCTTTTATTATGGATGGATGCGCTTTTATTATGGATGGATGCGCTTTTATTATGGATGGAAGTGGTTTTATTATGGATGGATGCGCTTTTATTATGGATGGATGCGCTTTTATTATGGATCAATGCGCTTTTATTATGGATGGATGCGCTTTTATTATGGATGGATGCGCTTTTATTATGGATGGATGCACTTTTATTATAGATGGATGTGCTTTTATTAAGATTGGAAGTACTTTTATTAAGGATGGAAGTGCTTTTATTATGGATGGATGTGCTTTTATTATGGATGGAAGTGCTTTTATTATGGATGGATGTGCTTTTATTATGGATGGAAGTGCTTTTATTATGGATGGAAGTGCTTTTATTATGGATGGAAGTGCTTTTATTAAGGATGGAAGTGCTTTTATTATGGATGGATGCACTTTTATTATGTATGGATGCGCTTTTATTATGGATGGATGCACTTTTATTATGGATGGATGCACTTTTATTATGGATTATGGATTGATGCGCTTTTATTATGGATGGAAGCGTTTTTATTATGGATGGAAGCGCTTTTATTATGGATGGATGCACTTTTATTATGGATTATGGATGGAAGCACTTTTATTATGAATGGAAGCGCTTTTATTATGGATGGATGCACTTTTATTATGGATGGAAGCGCTTTTATTATGGATGAAAGCACTTTTATTATGGATGGAAGCACTTTTATTTTGGATAGATGCACTATCATCATGTTTGAAAGCACTTTTATGGACTTAAAAAAAGAAACTGCCATTATAAAGCCATTATAAAACTTTTTTTTTATGTAACTGAGTGTATTCGTCTGAAAGAAAGTCATGTACACGTAGGATGGCTTGAGTGTGAGTAAATAATGGGGTAGTTTTTGGTGAAATATCCCTTTAAAGTTTCATGGTTGTGACAAACATGTTTCTGGTCTTTTAAAGCCGCTGATGTAAAGGAGCGGACGGAGGAGCAGAAGGAAAGGGAGAAAGAAAAGGAGAAGAAGCCGAAGGATGATCAGCCTCCACGACCTCGACCTCTTCACAGGACCTGCTCTCTCTTCATGAGGAGCATCGCTCCCACCATATCTAAAGCGGAGATCGTCGCTGTGAGTGTTTGCTGAGTTTCGCTGTTATTGCCCATGTTGTTGTTGAATGTTGATGACTAAAGACTTGCCACTTTCTTGGCAGCTGTGTCGACGTTATCCAGGATTTATGCGCGTTTGTTTGTCAGAACCGCAGCCAGAGCGCAGGTAAGTTCAGTTCAATTTCAACACACTTTTGGTCAAGAGGTACAGCTGAAATTCAAATCCCTGCTGGTCCTTCATATCACAAATTCAGTTTTATCAAATTTAAAGATCATATCTCTATTCTTTATTTTCCCCCCAAACTTTTTATTAAATTAACATTTGTTTATGTGCCTATATATATATAAATGCTTCACTACATTTTTTGCAAGTTCCCACATTCTTTCATTTATTAAAATGAAGCACATTTCTCATCTCTGTGTGGCTCAGGTTTTTTAGGCGCTGCTGGGTGACCTTTGACAGAGGTGTGAACATCAAAGAAATCTGCTGGAACCTGCAGAACATCCGGGTGAGTTCTAGAACCACCAGCCCGACGAACCATCATGCATTGCAAACGTCTCGCTCATTCTCTCCTCCTGTTCCTCTTTGACCAGCTGCGGGACTGTGAGTTGGCTCCCGGAGTCAACCGAGATCTGGCGCGTCGTGTGCGTAACGTGAACGGAATGACTCAGCACAAGCAGGTTCTCCGTAATGACATCAAGATGGCTGCTAAACTGATCCATGCACTGGATGACCGGGAGAGACTCTGGAGCCACAAACCCAGAGAAGAGACGGCCGCTCTAGAGGTAATCTCACTTGCACAACCTCGGACTGATACAATTTAAAAAAACCTTGACTAGTGATCCAGGTTCGAATCCACTGTGATTTCACACAAAAGTGATTATCAGTTCAACACAGAGAGTTATAGAAATTCTACTTGATTTAAAAAGCGGTTTTGTTTAAGGCTGGGTAATAAATATCGATTTCTCGATATTAATCGATTCTCATTTTTACGAACCGATATCGATTCTTAAATCTCAAGAATCGATTAGTCGTCCTGTTTCATTTGAATGAATGGCATCCAAAAAAATCGCAATAATCTTTGTCCTTTGTTACTATTGATATGAAACAAAGTCTCAATTTTCAAATTGCGTCCATTTTCTTTAGAAATTCAAAAACATAAATAGCGTTTTGGCGCTGTGGTGTGAGATCGCTCTGGAGAAGCAGCAGCAGCGCTGATCTCTCTTCCAGTCACAGCACGAAATAAATATGAATGAGCATCTGAAAGTGTGTTAAAGATACAGTACAACTTATCAAAATCTGTATCATGTCACATTGATTCGCTCAATCAGCGTTTCAACCGTGGAAAGACGTCAGTTAAACAGCTTGTAATCAATGTATCGTCATATTTACCTCAGAAAACCCACATAAACTCGTTAGTCATCAAGAAAAAATAACTCTAGAGAGGAGCATTTTGCTAAATATATACACCATATTACATATGCATTATAATCTTAGTGTTCTTCAATATTTAATGCATATTTGAATAAATCTGGCAAGTTTTTATGACAGTCAGCATTTAAATGTTTATATTTCATATAATCTTCTTATTATAAAAATAAGTAAGTGTAATTTAAGTGTTTGTATAACTACAAAACAGTTCATTATTACCTTCATATTAGGCTAATGAAGCTTAGTAGGCTACAACTAGACTCCCATAGTTTACAGCATTAGTCAAGAGATTTGATTTCCATTTATTGTAACTGATATCCAAAATAATCAATATTGAATCGAATCGTAATTGAAATCGAATTGCAAGCTTGTGAATCGAAATCGAATTGTGAAATTTGTCTCAATACCCAGCCCTAGTATTGTTGCATTCCTACACACAAGGGGGCGCAAGTGAGTGCAATAAGCAAATATAAACCAAATCAAGCATTGCTTTTATTGAAATGAAATGACATTCACTTTTTGAAACAAATGTTCTTAAATAAACAAGGAAGATCAGTTTACTATGGTGGATAAAACTGTGTGCATCAGTAACCTGAGAAAACATGCTTCAACAGACAGCGTAATGTACTATGTTTTACATGTCATCAGCTGTTAGGACACTGGCTGGATCGTCAATATTCTGGCATGACTGATCAACTTTCTCTTAACTAAACAATAAAACTTTCTGAAATGTATTATTCAATTAGTGTTTCAACTGCGAAAGATGTCGGTAAAATAGCTTCTAAACAATGTCAAGTAACGTTAATGAACTCTCTGTAGCTTGTCAAATAAAAAGAGTTATATTATTAGAATTTATATAATAAATACTTAATGTGAAGTTTAAATGTTTGTCCAGTCAAACCAAAAAATTATTTGGACCCTAGATTATTTAATTTTAAAACTATTGCGTGCAGGAAACTATAGTTAATTTATGTAAGTGAGGATAGCATGGTGTCTGAATACATTTTGGGTTGACTTTTGATTATTAAATAGATTTGATTAATTGATGATTGAACTAATTTTGTAGTTCAAGTAAATTACGAATTTAATTTTGGTTTTGGTAGTCATTTTTGGAAACATCTTGACTGAGCTTTATCTATAATTTTTTTTTAATGTTCTCCGTTTTTCTGAAGATCCCTGCTCAGAACCCCATCCTGAAAAACATCACGGATTACCTCATCGAGGAAGTGAGTGCAGAGGAGGAAGAGCTTCTGGGAAGTGCCGGAGGAGCCGACTCCGAGGATGGATCCAAAGAGGGAAACCCCACCGAGATCACCGTGGAGAGAGACGAGAAACTCGTCAAGGTCGGAAAGACACTTCAAATGTCCAGCACATCTTACACACTAATAAGAAGAAAACTAAGCCTATTTTTTTAGGACCATTCCAGGTTTATAAAAAAATTACCTTTTTTTTTTATAATAAAAAATTATTTTAAAAAATCCCATTGTCATCATAAGGGGAATTTTTGTGCTATAAAATATAGGAAAATATAGAAATATATAAAAAATAAATAAGATATATAAGTAAGAAAATAAGATATATTTTATATATTTATATTAAAAAAAAATCTATAAAAATAAAGAAATATATAAAATAGGTTTACTTTCCATTGTTTCACTTTAGGCCACTAGTATGGAAGTAAAATAATGCCAAAAGTTTTTGAAACAAAAAAGCCTGTTGAATTGCTCTACTTGAGTTTTATGAATGAATGGCTTGCTCTAACACTGTTGCTCTGGTCTTCAACACGAGCTTGCGCCCCCTGCGGGTGAGATCGGCTAACAGCAGATGGAGATATGCTCCGTAATCTACTGCTTTTCCTGAAGATCCTGGATGTCAATACTGAATTTGAACCAGTGAATTTGCAAAGCGCAATAAAATGGACCAAAAATTGCCTATTGAATATTATAGGTTGTATTTTTAAACAGTTTGAATATTTTGGAAGTGAAATATGAAAGGTGAATTTTTAATGATAAAAATGCATTTGACTTTTTTTTTAATTGAAATATAAAAATGCATTTTACTTTTTTTTTAATTGAAATATCCACAGCTTAAAAATTCAACCATGCTGAATTTCAGCCCATAAAAATGCAAGCCCTCAAAATACAATGCAAGTAGGGTTAATACAATTTTTTTTTCAAGTAGTGCAATTCAACAGGCTTTTCTGTTTGAGAAACATTTGCCATTATTTTACTTCTCAGTCTGTTGCTCTCTAAACTTTCTATTCTATATATGTGACCCTGGGCCACAATAGGACAAGGATAGGACTATATTTGGCTGAGATGCAACTATTTGTAAATCTGAGTGTGCAAAAAAAAGCGAAACATTGAGAAAATTATCTCTAAAGTTGTGCATTTATGTCTGCGATTGTGCTGCATCACTCACAAAAATAAATGTTTTATATATTTACGGTTCGAAATTTACAAAATATCTTCAAGGAACATGATCTTTATTTATTATCCTAAGGATTTTTGGCATAAAAGAAAAATGTATTATTTTGACCCATATAATGTATTGTTGGCTATTGCCACAAATATACCCGTGCTATTTGTGACTGGTTTTGTGATCCAGGGTCACATACGTATATATATATATATATATATATATATATATATATATATGTGTATGTGTGACCTTGTAATTCACTTTGTATACAAGCGTCTTCTAAATGGTTACTTGTAAATGTAACTAACAAATGTAGCTTCTACTTGGAAACCCATTCCCCAGGAGTGTAATGTGTGTTGGTTTTCTCCCAGGTGTTGGATCGTCTCCTCTTCTATCTGCGTATCGTACACTCGATTGATTATTACAACACCTGCGAGTACCCGAGTGAGGATGAGATGCCAAACCGCTGTGGCATTATCCACGTGCGAGGGCCGATTCCCCCCAACCGCATCACTCACAGAGAAGGTGAGCGCTGCTTTCACTAAGAAATGACTAGTGTAGAAGTGTGTCGTTTATTCAGCTTTAAAATACTTTCAGGAGTAACGATACCCCGATACTGAACTCGCAATATTATACTATTGCGATACTCCAAGACATTTGGGGAACGGTTAGCAAAAAGTGTACTGCTGATTTAAAATGCTAAATTTGGTATTTCATTGGGGTGTAGTGATGCACGATTTATCGGCCGCCGATATAATATCGGCCGATTTGGTCAATTTTTTACACATCGGTATCGTTCCGATGTCAAAATAGGGCCGATGTTAACAGGCCGATGATCATCTGTGTATTTGACGTGCGTGTAGGTGTGAGTGTGGGGGCGGGGATGTTTGTTTTTGCACGCGTATTAAAAGCGCAAGTGCGTTTAAACATCAAGCCACGAAGACTAGAATTGGTGAGCTGTTTTCTGCCAGCCTTCCTAATGCGTATTTTTACGCGTATTTTTTTTTCCTTATGCGTATTTTCTAAGCCATATTTGACCAGTAAGTGATGTAGATGAGTGACTGCTGCGCTTGTTTAACTGAGGGAACAAGAAAGAGTGAAAGCACCGGTCACGCGCGCCGTCTTCAAAATGTCTTGCTCTCTCTCTCTCTCTCTCTCTCTCTCCCTCCCTCCCGCATGTTTATGAATTGAGTTGACTGAATATCTTTGAGAATACACGACGGTAAAAGGTCGGAAGACCGAAGTTTTTTTCTTCTGAACTACTGGTCGTGAATTGTGAAACCACACTTTCAATAAACCAAAAAAATCTATCTGTTGATGAAATGTTTTCTGTGTCGACTGTCGAGACCATAGACTGTAAAAATAGGTCGAGACAAATCTCGTGCGATGTTCTAAACTGCCTGGATAATCACAACGTGTGCCGTGGTTCCGTTAATGACACCTCCGATTCGCGAACTAATGACTCCTTTGAACCGATTCACTTTAATGAATGGTTAAAACAACTGATCTGTCCAACACTGAGCTCAAGAGACATAAATCGGAAACACTTTACAGTAAGGTTCCATTTATTAAAGTGTACATTAAATGTACACTTTAATAAATGGAACCTTATTGTAAAGTGTAAGGTTAATAGATTAATAGAATGTTAACAAATTTTGTTAACATTCTATTAATATTAGTTTCTGTGGATTTACTCCATGACAAAACTACCCCAGTCATTCTAGAATGATTCATTCTTTCCAAATAGAGCAATTCAAGTAATCTGTTGAAATTGTTTTTATATCACAATATATATCGCAGAAAAATAAAGTATCACAATGTCATTTTTTACCAATATCGTGCAGCCCTAATCCTCGCTATGTGTTTTCTATACAGGGATATCGACATCGGTAAATATCGGTATCGGCCATAACAGCAATGTTAATATCGGTTATCGGTATCGGCCACAAATTTTCACATCGGTGCATCACTAGGTGGAAGTGAATAATCTTGAACTTGGTTGTAACCTAATGCTGGTAACCTTATGCATGGGACAATGGTGACACCAGAATAATAATTTAAAAAATATTTTAGATAAATATATGTTTGCACTCTCACTGACTAGATACAGTTTATTTAATTATGTTGGCCACTTTTTACTGGTAACATCAGACATTTGGCATTATCAGAACCCACAAATATTCCCCATTACATTAAACTACTATATATAATGTTTAATATAGTGTTCACACTAAAATTAAACTTACTTTTTTTTTCTCGCACAGTAATATATTGTGGGTTAAATATGCCACTATACACGGTACATATCGCATTTTTGTATTGCGATATATTGTTAAACGCATGTTTGTTGACCTGCATGAATGATAAGATAAAGCACATGATGTTCTTGACCTTAAAGAATTAACCCTCAGACGGTCTTCGGTCATTTATGACCGGAAAATTTTCTGTTTTGAATTTTTTAAAATCACAGCTTCATCGGAATGTTACGAAACTTGGTGACATTTCTGGCATTTATGTGAACACACAAAAAAAATGAGCTCATGATCCGAGTATGCTAAGTGGTCTTAAAAAAAATAGTCACACTTGTGCTCTTTGGTCAAAAATGACCCCCATAGGAAATGAATGGGAAATTGACAAACACAAATTCACAAATTTGTATTATTATTATTTTATTTTTTTTTACTTTTTTTTAAAAAAATTTATAAGAAATCGTTTTTGAGATCGTTTCAATTATATATTCAAATCCACCAAAAAATGTTCATAAACATCTGGGAAATTCACATGCTTCTCCATAGAGAGCTATTCATAGCATCTAGTGGTTACATTATGATTCTACGCTTTTTCTCTATACTGTTAACAGATGGTGCTAATTTTCTTCACAATTTTTTTTTTCTGAAGGCCTAGACTATATATTAAACTAAAATACTGCAGTAATAATTTTTTGAAAAAAATAATTTATATATTTATTTTTCCATGGCAAAAATACACCATAAATATTGCATAAATATTAATAAATTCAATCAAATTGTCTCAAAATACTAAATTACAAAGAATAAATATTATAGAACAAAAATAAATTGCATTGTTTTTACTAGGATGGAGGAAATTTCATTTTTAGGTGTCTGGTCACTTCTGACCGAGAAGGCTCAGGGTGTGACTCCGAAAGAAGACCGTCTGAGGGTTAAGCAACTTCTGACTTGGCTAATCATGTCCTAAACTTTCGGGAATTAGTTGTTTGTTTGATGCAATAACTTCTGACGCAACCAATTCCCAAAAGTTTAGGACAGGATTAGCTGTTTGTTGATGCAAAGAAATGTAACTGAATAAAATCTCACTGCTTTTTCGGCCATCTTGTAGTGTCTGACTGGCAGAAGACGTTTGAAGATAAGCTGGGACACTTGTTCAGCGTGAAGGAAAGCCTGTCTGAAGATGAGGCGGCGAAGATGGGCCGCAAAGATCCAGAACAGGAAGTTGAGAAGTTTGTGTCGGCCAACACACAGGAACTGGGCAAAGACAAGTGGCTTTGTCCTCTAAGTGGCAAAAAGTTTAAGGTGTGTGATTTTAAACAAACGTGATCCTTTTGTTCATTTAGTAGTTCATCTGGTAGCCGTGAGGAGAAAATAAAAACTCGATCTCTCTCAAGGGCCCAGAGTTTGTGAAGAAGCACATCCTAAACAAACACGGTGACAAGATTGAGGAGGTAAAGAAAGAGGTGGTGTTTTTCAACAACTTCCTGATGGATGCGAAAAGACCCTCCATCCCAGAGATGAAGCCGCCACCTCCTCCAGGTCCAGGACAAGGTACAGCAAAAAATACCTTTTACAAGAAAATACTATTTCACATTTAATTTAAAGGTTACCTGCTGTTTGTTTTTTTTTTGTTTTTTTTGTTGTGGGGGTCAATTTTACTCGTAATTAAAGTTTCTGCTCCAATTTTTCAGTTTTTATCAGTTGGTAGTGAAATAAAGTGTGCTATAAAGAAAGTTGGAGAAATGTAATGAACGTTTGTAATTTTCTTTCCCTCTTTAGGAGTGCTTTCACCCGGAGGTCTTCCGTTCCCGCCTCAGGCTCCTCAAGGTCTCATGGGCTTTCAGCCCAGACCTCCAATTATGGGTTATGGAGGTGTGTGTGTGTATTAAAGAAGTATAGCTAGAGTGAGAATGGTCATTTGACATCATCTTCTGGGAGTCATGATGTAATTGCAAATCAATTTTTAATGCATCAGTTTCTCTGCTCGATTCCTTCTAAAAGTATCGCTCAGGTTCTCCGTACAGAATTTATTAGAGATATACTGATGTGAAAATTTTGGTCAATATGATAATTTGTTAAATGTGAAAGAAGCTATCGGATCTATTTGCCGATAAATCTAAATCCAAATATTTATATAATTTGAGAGCCTGATTGCAAAAACAAGTCTCACCATTAAATCCATGTCCCAAGCACACAATTTGGCGTTAACAGAATGAGAACATGGATGGTGGTGGTGTAATGGTGTAGGGGATGTTTTCTTGGCACACTTTAGTGCCAATTGGGCATCGTTTAAATGCCACGGCCTACCTGAGCATTGTTTCTGACCATGTCCATCCCTTTATGGCCACCATGTCCCCATCCTCTGATGGCTACTGTGCATTTAACAGGCCATTTCAATGCAGTTTTTTTTCAATCTAAACCCTGACCGTCACTTTTTCAATGTTGAATTTTGCCATATTGAGGTGTTTCTCCAACCTTTAACAGGCGGTCCTCCTTACCCACCGAACCAGTATGGCGGTGGCGGCGGCAGGGGCAACTACGACAACTTCCGCGGGCAAGGCGGGTACCCCGGGAAACCTAGAAACAATCGGTGAGTCGTGTATTTCAGTTTTTATTTATTTGAATGGAGATCTTGAATAATAGATGAGCTTTAATAAAATGTCCTTTTCGTCCGTCTTTTCCAGAATGATGCGCGGGGATCCTCGCAATATCATCGAATATCGTGATTTAGATGCTCCGGATGATGTGGACTTCTTTTAGAGCTCCAGTTTTATTCTCTCCATTTTAATCTTTTTTTTTTTTTTTTTTTTTTTTTTTACAGTCGTCTGTCTCAGCGTATTTTCTTGTTTTTGCATTTATTCCAGAAGCAGAAGTCTCTTTCTGTTCACTCGCATGAATTACAGAAGCGCTCCACCTGAAATGAACGCACGTCCTTTACGTACTCAGTGTTATAGAATGAGCTTGTGCTTGTGGCCTTCTCTTCCAATAAAACTTTGGTTTGGATTCTTTTGTGTACTGTATTGGTTTTTAATTAGGGCTGTGCAAAAATTAATTGCGATTAATCGTATCCAAAATAAAAGTCTGTGTTTACATAATATATATGTGTGTGCTGTATATAATTATTTTATATATATAAATACACACACATGCATGTATATATTTAAGAAAATGTGTTATTCATATATCAAATATTTATATTTATAGAATATAGATTATGTATTTATAAATATATACAGAATTTAAGCACAAATAATTCTTAAATATGTACATGCATGCATAGGTATTTATGTATGCAAAATAATTATATACAGCACACACAAATATATTATGTAAATAATATTTGTTTTATACACAGTGTTTCATGGTCATGACATGGATGTCGAACGACTCGATGTTCAACAAAGGTCATTAAACAATTTAGTGTCACTCTCTCCTGAGAGCATGTGTAATGGGTATATTTTTAGTTGTGCATTTGACAGTTGTGCATGGCCCTGTACACTTCCAGTTTTTTATAACTCTAGGAATGAGGTAAAATACCCACAAATGTGCCGTTTAACTTTACATAATTCCTTAAACTTTGAAAGAAATCATACTTCTCACAATATTAGATGCATTAAGCTGATAGCCACTCATCGGTACACTTAAATGATGTGTCTGTATTAAAAAGGATACAGGATTATTAAGGGCAGACTCAAACGTTATGATTGTTTTTGTTTATTTGTACATTCTGTCTTTATTTGCCCAGAAACTTGATATTAAATTATCCTTCAAACAGTTACAGATCAAGTTTTTCGTACTCGCGCTTCCCTTATTCAGTGTACTTTTACTTGTTTGAAAGTCCAAGCTCAGCACAAATGCAGTGTTCTGCTCATTCAGCAAATTGATTATTAGGAATGCTATTTTAAATGCTAAAAAGGAAAATCCCCCACAGCCTTCGGAAAGAATTAAGACGTTTATAGAGTCACAGTAAAAAGACCAAATAGCAAGGTAAATGAAACCTAGGGTTAGTTCACCCAAAAATGAAAATTCTGTCAGTATTTACTCACCTTCATGTTGTTCCAAACCTCTTTGTGTTTATTTGTTCTGCTGAACACAAAGGAAGATATTTGGAAGAATGTTTTAATCAAACAGATCTCAATCCCCATTGACTACCATAGTATTTTTCCTACTATGGTAGTCAATGGGGAATGAGATCTGTTTGATTAAAACATTCTTCCTTTGTGTTCAGCAGAACAAATAAACACATAGAGGTTTGGAACAACATGAGGGAGAGTAAATACTGACAGAATTTTCATTTTTGGGTGAACTAACCCTTTAAGGGGGTGGAGAGAGGGGAAAGTCTTGTAAAACTACAGTCTATTATTTAAAAATTGCCAATAAATTGCATGATGTAAAGTAGACTTGACATAAACGTCATTCAACCTTTCATGAAGAAAATGTACATGCAAAAAACAGAATAAATCTTCCCGAACTGATTTTCCTAAATATCCGTTCCTCAGAATGTGGAAGTGACTTTTTTTTTTTTTTTTTTCGTGGTGTAGCTACTATAAGTAAGTGACTTGTTAAATTTGCTCACATTTTAGGGTCACTGTTTGTAGAAAATGGATTATTCTGAAGAATACATTAGAATGGAGATGGAATGTGAACCAAAGAAATCATTTCGGAGAGGTTTGGAAGATTTACAATATCACGTTCAGTTGGAGATAAATCATTAAACTCATTTTTAAAGCAGGAGTGAAATTGAAATAAATGTAATTGCTAAACATTTTCCATGTCTTGACATTGACTGACTTTTTGTAATCATTATTTCAAAAGCAACTTTTATATTTGAAATGTAATTGGAAACGTGAATGTTGAATGTTTCTTCCTCGGGTATCATCAGATTTTTAATTTTTAACCAGTGAGTTTCAACAATTAATCATGTTCATGCTAATTATGGTTAGAAATATTTTGTACTGCTCATACTTCCAAGTAAACTATATGGCAGTTGTTCCAGCATCATTTTGCTACAGTCATGAATGATATCTCAAAATGTGTGGCATTGCAAAATTAAATTATTAGCCTAGCTATACATTTTATTGTATATGTGATATTACCAATATAGGCTAAATGAATCAAGGATTTTGTCTGTTTTCTGCAGGTCGCTCATGGAGCAGACAAACTGGCATCTTTGTGCTTCTAGGAACAGTTTGCATGATTATTTTCCTCATAATGACTTCTGTCATCTGTGAGTGGATTCAACTAAATATTGTATTGCTTCTGCTTTAATTTGGCAGTGTAATGGCTAAGTGACAAATAATGTGAACATGAACTGGTTATGAACTTTACTCTTATCACTGAACTGAGCTTTAATATTTGAATGAGCATATGAATATGTAAAAATAAGTTTGTCTGTTTATTTTGTTTTGAAGTTTCGCATCAAGAAAGAAAGTTCTCGATGCTGGAGAGTTGGATGAGCGGCCATTCTTCTAATATAAGCTCAGTCAAATCTGATTTTCAGATCACAGGTGGGAACTTCATCATAATCATCATCAAAGATTAGTTTTGGTAATGGAATGTTAATTAATAATTGTTTCTGACAGGTAGTGACTTAGAGAAGAAGGTTTCTGAGCTGCAGAACTTAGTGTCCAGTCTGAGTTCATCTTTGAACATGTCTGGAGCGAGTAACACAATGACCAACGGTTAGTGTCTTATATATATGGGGCGCCGTTTATAAAGCGGCTGACTCTGAAAATAACAGCAACGTTTTGTCGCATTTAGCTTGAAACTATGTTTAAAAAACTGGTATGAATTTTTGACGGGCACTTTTTAGCACATTTTACATCTATATTTGTCAACTTAGAGATATTTTAAATAGTTAAATCTAAATATTAAATGTTACACTTAAATTTTAAATGTTAAATCTAAATATTAAATCCAAATTTAAATGTTAAATCTAAATATAAATCTTAATATTAAATCTAAATGTTAAATCTAAATATAAATGTTATTATATATGTTAAATCTAAATATTGAATCTAAATATTTAGCTAATATGCAAATTGAAAATGCTGGTAACCGGAAGTGCCAAAATAAAAGCTCGATGAGGTCAGTATAAAAACCATCTCATGCGGGGAAATGCACTCTTGGACATCGATTATTGCGATAATAACTACCTAAAATAATAAACTCGTTTGGAGAAACTGTATTTGGAGAGTAGGCTACTTTGAGGTTAGTGTCACTTTTATGAAAGGTGCGCGACTTATGACCTGTAGTCATAATCGCCAGCCACGAGGGGGCTCACTTTGACTGATCTGTCACGTTCGCTTGCAAAAAGGCCAGCAGAGCTGCTTTCTGCTCGGCTAAAATGTGAAACGAATTATTATTTTAGGTAGTTATTATCACGATAATCCATTTCCAAGAGTCAATTTCCACAGATGAGATGGTTTTTATTCGTTATTTGACACTATAAACACTGACCTCCTCGAGCTTTTATTTTGGCACTTCCGATTACCAGCATTTTTAATTTGCATATTAAAAACATTTAGAATTCAACATTTAGATTTATATTTAACATTTATATTTAGATTTAACATTTATATTTAACATTTAGATTTAGCATTTACATTTAACATTTAGGCTATATTTAACATTTATATTTAGATTTAACATTTAGATTTAACATTTACATATTTAGATTTATATTTAACATTTAAATTTAGATTTAACATTTAGATTTAATATTTAGATTTAGCCTTTATTTAGCATTTAACATTTAGATTTAGATTTAACATTTATATTTAGCATTTACATTTATATTTAACATTTAATATTTAGATTGAACTATTTCAAATATCTCTAAGTTGACAAAGATAGATGTAAATGTGCTAAAAAGTGACCGTCAAAAATTCATACCAGTTTTTTAAACATAGTTTGGAGCTAAATGTGACAAAATGTTGCTGTTATTTTCAGAGTCAGCCGCTTTACAAACGGCGCCCCAAAATACTCGGGTATATACGGTACTTTAACATTGACGTTTAATTAAGAGATTGCAAGGCAGTTTAATTGATTCACAAAGTTCTTTACACTGAAGCACAAGGATGGTAACATTTCGATAACAAATTAATCATAAACAAAGTTGCAACATAACACTCTTCAAATGTCCTCCATGGAAATGTTTCGTTACCCGTCTGTTCTGGAATCTTCCATTTTTGCACGCTTCAAGTTTCTGACTGACGCTGGCTATGTGACATTGCAAATACTCTAATAGATTATCAGTGCATTGATCATTTACTTATTATTTGTCCCTCTCACTCTGTCCATAAGAAATGCATGCAAAGAAGTTGTCTAATATCGAGAGCTTGATCACTGATCTCGGCTCGTCACAGAGATCTCTCGCATCTAAAGAGGATCTACTACAAACACTGAGTGAGTGCTAGACGTTCATTCAGCTTTGAATCCTCAAATTTAAAACAGCATATCAAGGGGTTGAAGGTGTATATTTCTTGGCCCATGATAAAACTTTCTCTATTTATTTTTTTTCCTCCTGTAACGTTAGTGAGCCATTGGATTTCATCTCAACAGTTTCGTCCACGCATCTCGAGTTGTAAGACCTACAATTATATTAATTAAAATAAATACAAATACTAATTAAAATTTAAATAATACATATTTCATTAAAAAATGTTAAATATGATGTTCTACAGACTTAAGAACTGTATTAGAAGAAATCGTGCTGATATGTTGTATTTTTCTGACTTTTGTATTCAACAGTTGGCACGTCGAGTTCAGACCTGGAGGAACTGAAATCATCTATTCGAACTCTTTCTTATAAACTATCATTTACCTGTGAGTAAACTCTGACCTCAAGATGTAATAATGTGCTCAAATATATGCAGCTTCTGCTGTTATGCAGCAGAATAGCAGGTCATTTTACCAATACAGTTAATTATGAAGGGGGATCAGGTCTAGTCTAATTACACATTGTTACCTAGTCAACCGTTATCTGAGATTTGTTTTCATGATTGCCGAATGTAAATAGTTTTATCTCTAAAAACAGTTTAGCCTATAACGCTAGTTCAATGCTAGTATATAGGGCATAGAGTAATGACAAATAAAAATCGCTTGTTATTACCACTAACAAGGCTCAAAATAGCCCCATACCAAAACGACAGCATAACAAGGGTCCCTACATTCAAACCGAAGCGTTGAGAACTTTGTCAGTGTCCACACAGTTTAATAAGAAGATATTTTATACACACAGTAAATTTCGCGAATACAGGAAGAAGCCATCTTTGAAAAATAGTCTCTACCAGTCGATCTACGAACGCCGATCCAAGTGCGCTGAACTGTGCAGAATCTCATATGATCCGTTGTTTCCAGAAGAAACACAAACACAAACCGTTTACTTGTCTTCAATATGTACACGTAGCCTACTGTTCGCGCTCACCTTATCACCATTCACATCTCACCAGCGCACTTGGATCGGCGTTCGTAGATCGACTGGTAGAGACTATTTTTCCAAGATGGCTTCTTCCTGAATTCGCGAAATTTACTGTGTGTATAAAACATCTGCTTATTAAACTGTATGGACACTGACAAAGTTCTTAATGCTTCGGTTTGAATGTAGGGACTCTTTTTATGCTGTCGTGTTAGTGCGGGGCTATTTTGAGCCTTTTTAGTGGTAATAACAAGCGATTTTTATTTGTCATTACTCTATGCCCTATATACTAGCATTATACTAGCGTTATAGGCTAAACTGTTTTTAGAGATAAAACTATTTACATTCAGCAATCATGAAAACAAATCTCAGATAACGGTTGACTAGGTAACAATGTGTAATTAGACTAAAGGTTCGTTTTGCGCCGGAGTTGTCCTTTAAAGTAAATGAGAATAAGCATTGTGGGGTGTGTGTGGGGGGGGGGGGGTAATATTTAGTATTATCTGGGTAGGATGATTACATTTATTTAATCTGCATGAGACAAAAAACTGCTGTTTGCTCTGTAATTTTTACTTGGGGTGTGTAAAAAAAAGTATTGAAATACTCAATACTGTATTCAAATCATACAACATCCATACAGTTAAATAAGAATTTATGAAACCACCTCACAGAGAAAACTAGTCCTGCCCAAATATTGTTTATGGTGGTAGTTTACCTAAATGAAAATTATATCAATTTCAATAATTATAAATCATTTCATAAACTTCAAAGTAAAACATTTTTTTTTAATTAAATGTGAAAAATGTCTTCTGTACTACATTATGCTTTCTCTTCTCTCTCTCTCTCTCTCATAGACTTATTTCCTCCAGGCTGTTTTGAAATTGAGTGGATACCATTCAACAACAGCTGTTACCTGTTCTCTAGAGACAAAATGAACTGGACCCAAGCAAAAGATTACTGCGAAGAGCAGGGCGCTTTACTCTTAAAAACAGAAGACGGCTCTGAGAAGGAGTGGGTGCGTAACACACATAATCAAAAACTCTTTTCCTACCTTCCATTCTGTCTTTCAGTGATTCACTTTTATTCTCCTTCCTAGAAATTTCTTACCAACTTGGCCAAACCAAAAGACTACTGGGTCGGTCTAACAGACCAGAACACCGGAATATGGAGATGGGCGGATGACACTCCTTACGTCATGAATAAAGCGTGAGTTGAATATATAGAGAAGAGGATATTCGGTTCTCATTATAACATAAAAGTCCTCTAATGTGTTTTGTGCCATTGCTTTGGTAAAGTACCCATCAAATGAACTACAGTCGAAAGCACAATACAGTTTTTTCCACGTTTTGTACATTTTAAAGTTAAGTTAAAGGTATAGCGGAGGATCTTTCCGAATTTTAGAGAAGACCCGCCCTCTCCAATTTAAAAAAACAAAAAAAAACAAAATGCACATGCACAAACACAACACTCCCGAGAGGGAACGCCTACTATTACGCCTAGCACAATTATGTTGCAAATTGTAAACTAACTCAAAAATATTCATAAAAAAGACAACATGTCAAATGCCCTTGCGTGTTTTATTTACTTATTATACTGATCGATTGAGTGACCGAGGACTCAAGACATGATATGTACAACCCTGTATCACACAAAATACGATCTGAGGAAACTATTTTGCAAATCGCAATTACGTTACATAGCAACATATAAGCAGTGCTATTACGTTCCTTAACCTAATATGTCTCATTGTTAATACGTATTAATAAGTTATTTTTATACATAGTTGCGTATGGAGAAGTAGCTTGTTGCATTTGTGTAATAATAAACACACAAGGTTTTAGAATATGAACACATGAACACGCAAGGTTTTAGAATATTTCAGCGTGATACCATTTACCATTTTGGTCAAAAGGCTACTTTAGACAAATTGAGATGTTTACCGTGTCTATGCGGTGCATGACTCGTGCCAGGGCTAGCATTGCTAAGTAGCTTGCATTAACTTTTACTAGTGATTTTAAATGGATTTCTCCAAATAAATACGTCAACATATCACCAGAATGATTGACACTTAGATCGACCAATAGTATAGACTACCCACCTGGAAAAAGAAAATCCTCCGCTATACCTTTAAGAGCACTGTTGGCGGAAACGTGCAGATTAAGATTAATATTCCCTTATTTCTTCAGAATCCCAGCAAAACCTGATCGGCTTATTTTTTAGAGAAAGTTACTGTTATCTTCTTTTTAATCAATGTTTCATCAACAAATTTGCCTGGATTAATAAATAAGAAGCAAATATAGTAGACAATATCAGGACACGGAGAACCGGAGCGTCTCATCGTATAAGCCACTTATATCTATAGAAAGCTTGAAATGTCTACTTTTAAACAAAACAATTGAAAAAAATAAATTGGCTACTCTCTGCTTATGTAGGCTAATTCATATGAAGTGTGCGAAGATGGCGAGTCTGCATCGACAACTTCGTCTTTGCAGCCACTGACATAGAAAACACTAGTTTATTAATAAACAATTCAAATGTTTCATGCATGATCATTACTTTTCAGGCTGCACTTCTGAGTTATTTCTGAGATTCTGGATTTGGAGTGAGATTATTTGCGTGTTTTGTTATTGTGTAAAGGATCGGCCTCTTCTCTAAGGCCCCGTCCACACTACTGCGTTTTCGTTTAAAAAACGACCTTTTGCTACGTTTGCACCTCCCGTCCAGATTAAAACGGGAAAAACGAAGACGTAAAATGGAGATGTTTAGAAACGCTGCAGCTCCGTTTTGCGTTTTGAATCTCCGGAGGGCATTTTAGTGTGGACGAGACAAAACGTACGACTTCATAAACGCTGACGCAGGGGCTGACGCTCTATGATTGGGTGTTATCAGTCATGGCGTGTCCTTCCCTGATTCGTCAGCCACCGTTTTCACCGGCACGTGCATGCCCAGTGTTGGTGAATGGTCACGTGATCCTCGTTTTCAGTCGTTTTAATGTGGACCGAGATCATTTCTAATACGCAGATAAAACGCTGGTGTGGACGGAGATCGTATTCGTTTTAATTCTCCGTTTTTAAATGAAAACGCAGTAGTGTGGACGGGGCCTAAAGAGCAGCAGTTCATTTGCATTTAAAGGGTTTTTGCTAACACCCAAAAAGGGGCAAATATGACCATAGACATATACACTAGACCAGTGTTGTAGTACTCGAGACTCGGACTCGTCTCGGACTCGGTCTCGGGACCATATTTTAGTGGTCTTGGTCTTGTCATGGACTCGTGTCCATTTGGACTCGGAATTGACTCGTACTCGAACATTTTTTTTTTTAGGACTCGGAATTATTCCCGAGTCCACTCGAGTTCAATGAAAAATATTTTTCATGATTATTAATGTATGTCAATAAAATATTTCTTTAAATTGATTGACACGCCCAGTGATTGGTGATTTTCTAGTGCGCAACTGCACATGACAAATTGTGATAAAATTACTTTTAACACCACCTACTATGTGGCCTTTTTACCCGAAACTGATCATATTTTTTAAACTCCAAGTAAGTTCATTAAAAAAAAAAAGGATTTCTCTAAGTAAATAAAAGTAAATTAGGTAATCAACCCTCACTGGTCTCGGTCTCGACTCGGACTCGACCGTCTCTGGTCTCGGACTCGACTCTCTATGGACTCGGTCTTGACTCGGACTCGACTCTCTCTGGTCTCGGTGTCGACTCGGACTCGAGTGAGGTGGTCTCGACTACAACACTGCACTAGACGTCACCTTGGCTACGGCAGTTTATTGAAACGAATGCGTCAATAGAGCCGCCATCTTGGAACAGGGGAGCCCCTCCACTTTAACGCATTAGAGCCAATGTAGACACAGGTCTAACGGAAATAAAATCACCATAAATCATCATGAATGTGATTTTTCTCTTTTTTTTTTTTGGTTTGTTCCAACGGTCAGATGTGTTTATCATTGATTCCAGAAAGAAAGAAAAAAAAAAATCATTTTAAAAAAACAACAACATTCTTCCTAGTTCAGATTTCATCCGTGAACATCATACGCAGCACAAAAGTCCGCCACCATCAATGAATTTGAAGTAAAGGCAGAGATAGCAGCGTTACCTAGCTACTTCCTATGACAAGACCCCTGTTCCAAGATGGCGGCGGTTTTGACGCATGCTTAGAACCCCAAGGTGACGTCTATGAAATATGACAAGCTATAATAAATGGGTGACACCATAGATTTATATTGCATTGTGTGAAGTTTTATGGATGTGTCCGTCTTTGATATTACTTCGGTTACTGGTAAGAGAATACGGGCTCTCGTTGCACGTTCATACACGCAGTATTCGAGGTGCTGCTGTAAGTTTCTGTGTGAACGGGACACCTCGAAGTAAATGCGGTTGTCAATCCCAAAAATTGACTGTAGACTTAAACACTTTCTGATTGGACATTGCGTTCACACGCTCAACAGATATGTCTGTGATTGGCAGAAATGCTGGTATCGTCACATTTTTTCATTTTCAATACTGATTTGGTACCAAAGTAACTGTACTTTGGCAACCCTAGTAACACACTTTAGGTTATATTTTCAGACAATGGAGAATTGGGCAGCCAGATGAGTGGACTGAACACAACTTGGGAGACAAAGGAGAGGAAGGAGAGGACTGTGTGCAGTTTGGATTTGATGGGTTCTTTAATGATATCCACTGCTCATCCAAATTGCAGTTTATATGTAAAAAGGGAAATTTGGACTAAAAATAGCTGTTTTGAGTTTATTGAGTTTTTGTGTGTGAAGTGAGAATTATTCTCAATTTGTTTGTCTTTGTTTGTGTAAATTACAAATCACATTAATGATGTGTTTATCAATGTTGTGGTGTAGTTACTAATATGACTAAATTAATATCTCATACCAAATTAACCCTGTTCACTTTAATGTTCAACAGTTAACAAATTCACATTGATAAACTGTATATCAAATACTTATAATAATCATAAATAAAATTACGTGCCTTCCTGTCATGCAGTAAAAAGGATCTGAATGATGTCCTGAATTTTGTGATTAAATAAATCATTATTGTAATAGAGTGCCGAAGTTACGACGCCATAGGCCAAAACGCGGAAGTGAGTTAGCATTTTAGCATTATGGTTCCCTCGCTCTAAAGTCTATGGGATTTAATAGCATCTGATTGTTTTTGTTCATTTGTACATTCTGTCTTTATTTGCCCAGCAACTTGATATTAAATTATCATTCGAACAGTTACAGATCAAGTTTTTCGTACTCGCGCTTCCCTAATTCAGTGTATTTTTACTTGTTTGAAAGTCCAAGCTCAGCACAAATGCAGTGTTCTGCTCATTCAGCAAATTGATTATTAGGAATGCCATTTTAAATGTTAAAAAGGAAAATCCCCCACAGCCTTCTGAAAGAATTAAGACATTAATGGAGTCACACAAGTAGAAAGACCAAATAGTAAGTTAAATGAGACAAAATTGAAAAACTAGATCCATGGAATGGGACACTTTTTTTGGGAGTGGGGAGAAAGGGGGATGTCTTGTATTTTTGCATGTTGCACGTATAAATTGCATGTTGGCAAATCAACTAATTGCGTGATGTAAAGTAGACATGACATGAGCGTCATTGAACATGTCATGAAGAAAATGTACATGCAGAAAAATACAAAAATAAACGTTTTCATAAATGTAAAAGAATAACGAGAATCTTTGCAGCTTGAATTCCCCAAATATCAGTTCCTCAGAATGTGGAAGTGACATTTTTTTTAAGGAACACGACTGCATAAATGATTAATATATAGGAGGTGGTGTTTTTAATTTCAACTATAAGAAGCAAGTGACTGTTAAATTTGCTCACATTTTTTGCTCCTTTTTGTAGAAAATGGATTATTCTGAAGAATACGTTAGAATGGAGATGGAATGTGAACCAAAGAAATCATTTTGGAGAGGTTTGGAAGATTTTCAATGTCATTCAGGAGAAATCATAAAGCATTAATTTAGGCTTTTTACAGCATTAGTAAAATGGAAAAGGTTTCGCAATTACATTTAATTTAAATGTTATACTTTTTTAATCATTATTTCAAAAGGAACTTTTATATTTAAAATGTAATTGGAATTGAGAATGCTTTGATTGTTTCATAAGGTGTTGTTGGTATAATGGATATCTCTTTTAACCAGTGAGCTTCAATAACCAAGTTCATGCTAATTATGTGTGTGTAGCATATATATATATATATAGAGAGAGAGAGAGAGAGAGAGAGAGAGAGAGAGAGAGAGAGAGAGAGAGAGAGAGAGACACACACACACTGCAACACTGCATTATTTGAGCTTTACACATTGGATCGTTTTTGCTGTTCACGGTCAGGGACTACTTTTCTTCTGGCGGAAGGAAGCCTTTTAGTGATTTTTACTTCATGAAAGTTGCACTAATACATATTTTTACTTTAATATTTTTATTGTGTGGTAATCGTTTTATAAACGCAACAAGGTACTCGAACGAAGTAAGTGCTGTATCGTGAATAAGTAACGGCGGAAGGGGGGCGTTGTTAGGCACGACGCGAAGCGTTACCTATTCACGACACAGCACAGCCTATCGTACCTTATTGCTTTTTTTAAAGAGTTGCAGAAAGAAAGTAGAAAGACCAAATAGCAAATTAAATAAGACAAAATGAAAAACATGTTTTTTTCCTTACCGCTCGTAATATGATGATTGAAACAAACTTCTAACGGTATGTTACTTAGAAGAGTGATGGCTTTTCCCCGTGTTGTGCCTAATTTCGCCCCCCTGCCAAATTATTACCCCCTCGTTGAAATCAGTACCTGATTGCCCAGATTTAACGGCTCTGCTGATTGCCTAATCCTACCCCCTCCCCCACAACTAATCCTAAACCTGCTAGGGGGGTAATAATTTGGCGGGGCTGGGGGTCAGCACCATTTTGCTACAGTCATTTATATTTCAAAATTTGAGGACAAATGCAAAAAGAATTAAAACATGGCATTGCAAAATTAAATGATTACATGTCGACATTGTATATGTGATATTACCAATATAAATGAATCAAGGATTTTGTCTGTTTTCTGCAGGTCGCTCATGGAGCAGACAAACTGGCATCCTTGTGCTTCTAGGAACAGTTTGCATGATTTTTTTCCTCATCATGACTTCTGTCATCTGTGAGTGGATTAAACAAAAGACTATTGCTACTAAACAGTGGCATGGACTGCAACGTGTTTAAGATCAAAATGTACTAAACTGCTAATTTTGATATGAACTGAACTGCTTTGCTCTGAGCTTTAATGAACTATTTGAATTTGCATATGAATAAAATACAATGCAGAGAGGCTTAATTTGTTTGTTTGTTTATTTTGTTTTGAAGTTTCGCATCAAGAAAGAAAGTTCTCAATGCTGGAGAGTTGGATGAGAAGCCATTCTTCTAATATAAGCTCAGTCAAATCTGATTTTCAGATCACAGGTGGGAACTTCATCATCATCATCGTCATCATCATCACAGATCAGTTTTGGTATGGAATGTTAATTAATAATTGTTTCTGACAGGTAGCGACTTGGAAAAGAAGGTTTCTGAGCTGCAGAACTTAGTGTCCAGTCTGAGTTCATCTTTGAACACGACTAACACAATGACCAGTTAGTGTCTACTTTAACACTGATGTTTTATTAGGACATTTATGGATAGAACAAATACTGAAGTTATTAGGATGATAATTCATGATCTTTTGTAATCTGTTTAGAACAAAGTTTAAACATAAAATGTGACCACCAATGTCTGTTTGGCGTCAAATCTGCAATGAATGCAATGAATTTTTGCATGATTTAAAGGAGTAGTTCACTTTTAAAAAAGAATGTTTGCTGATAATTTACTCACCCCCGTGTCATCCAAGATGTCCATGTCTTTCTTTCTTCAGTCGAAAAGAAATTAAGGTTTTTGATGAAAACAGGATTTTTTCTAAATATAATGGACTTCAATGGGGTCCAAATGAGAGTTTCAGTGCAGCTTCAAAGGGCTTTAAACGACACCAGACGATGAATAAGGGTCTTATCTAGCGAAACGAGCGGCCATTTAAAAAATGAATACAGAAGTTTAAGTTTTATATGCACAAATGCTAGCCTTGCTCGACTCTCCTGTTCGAACTCGTTCATCAAAATGAACAAATCTTTTTTCGAGTCATTTCATTCATTTTGTTCGTTGAATGCACCAAATGATTCGAAAAAAGATTTGTTCATTTTGATGAACGAGTTCAAACAGGAGAGTCACGAACGCGCATCACAGAACAGAGCAAGGTGAGCATTTTTGCTTATAAAACTTAAACTTTTCTCTTTATTTTTTAAATGACCGCTCGTTTCGCTTGATAAGACCCTTATTCATCATCTGGTGTCGTTTAAAGCCCTTTGAAGCTGCACTGAAACTCTCATTTGGACCTTGAACCGTTTGGTCCCCATTGAAGTCCATTATATGGAGAAAATCCTGGAATGTTTTCATCAAAAACCTTCATTTCTTTTCGACTGAGGAAAGAAAGACGTGGACTTCTTGGATGACATGGGGGCGAGTAAATTATCAGCAAAGGTTCTTTTAAAAGTGAACCACTCCTTTAAGTTTATTGTGCATAAAAATATTGATTTACTTATCATTTGTCCCCTACTCTCCAAAAGAAGTGAATGAAAAGAAGTTGTCTAATATTGAGACCTTGATGACCGATCTCGGCTCGTCACTGAGTTCCCTCGCAAACGTACAAAAGGACAGCCAACAAAAGCTGGGTGAGTGCTGAATGTACATTCAGCTTTGAATAATCCTCATATTTAAGATAAGCTGTTTATTTATATTTCTTTCTCCTACAGAGCACCAAAAGGATCTGATGGACGAGTTGGGCTCTGCGGTAACAAATCTTAGGTTTCAAGTAACCCAGGGCCATCGCAGTCTAATTTCATCTCTGATTTTTAATCGAAGTAATTAAAAAAATTCATGAAATATCATGTTCTTCAGAATTGTGCTTTTATGTTAGAGGTAATCAGGCTGATATATTGTTCTGTTTGGCTTTTGTCTCCGGCTAAAGTGGACTCAAACTCACTGAAGGACGTGAAGAATACAGTGGAGGAACTGAGATCATTTGTTCAAGCTTTGTCTTATAAACTATCACTAAGCAGTGAGTAAACTCTGAATAAAAGGTGCAATATTGTGCGTATGTAATTTTTTTTTTTATTTTAATGATGTTATTTTGTTATATATTGTATAAATAATATAGAATAATCACAGATTCTGTGCAGGATTAAATTACATTAATTTGCATGAAATGAAAAACAGTAAGTGATTTGCTGTGGGGTTTTTCGTGAGAAAAAACTCGGATGTGTTTGATTCAGACGGACGGTATTAATATCATCGAACATCAGAGTTGACTAACCGAGTGTCTCAGAGAGAGCTGGAGTAAGTGATGACAGATATTTTGTTTGTCTGAGAACTAAAGTGTTAAATTACTCTCACAGACGCACTTACATCCGGCTGTACTGGAACTGAGTGGATCCAGTTCAGAAACAGCTGTTACCTGTTCTCTAGTCACTCCTTGAACTGGACACAAGCAAAAGATTACTGCGAAGAACAGGGCGCGCTACTCTTAAAAACTGAAAACGGCACTAAGGACGAGTGGGTGAGTAACAGAAACACACACACACAGTAACACACTTTTCCTTGACCCTTTCAGGCGGAGTGGTCACTGTGAGGAACCACCTAGCCTATATTTTATTGCTCATATTGCATTATAATTTATTAAAGCAGGAATGTTTCCATTTTTACGGTGTTAAAAGTGCAAAATGCTAATATACATGCATATAAGAAAACTACAACTAGGGATGTTTATTGGAAATTTTCCCCAACCGACAAGTGAAGCTCATTAACCATTAACCGACAAGATTTTTTTAATTAGAATTAAATTAAAATAGAATAGATTAGTGTCTGTGACCCATTAAAAATACAAACATTTGTTTTTCGAGGGTTTAGTTTTGCATGTGCATAACAACATAAACAACAGAACATGAGGATACAAACATCGTCACAACAATTTGCGCATAAAGACCTTACATAATGAACTGTTATATTTTTATTACATTAGAATGAGCATTTCTCTACACACACACACACACTTGAAATGAAAAGAGTCCCTAAACGGACAAACGCGTTTCGTCACTAGACCATTTCACAAGATGTAAACAACACTGGTCCAGAAACACTTCCTGTTTTAGTTTGTAACTGTTTTCTTTATTTCACACGTAAAGAAAACATCTTAAAGATGCTTGTTTAACTTTTTGATTCAGTTTTATGTGTTCTGTTGGTTGTATTTTATCCTAGCTTTTATGTAGTGTTAAAAAACTGAAACAGGAAGTGCTTCTGGACCAGTGGACCAGTGTTGTTTACATCTTGCAAAAAAACACAATCATGAACAAGTGACAATATTATTCGCAATGACATCGTTTTACTGAATAATTAAGTAAGTTTAATTTCTTAATTTATTGTTGTAAAGAAACCTCATTGCTGAACTGGCTACGACGACATCATTTCCTGTCGGCCACCGTAACTTCCGTTGGTTGCAATTCGCAACCTCACCACTAGATGCCGCTATCACACACTGCACATTTACCGTCCTAAAACGTACAACCTGTGGTGTTATTGTTATTATGCCACGCACATTTCTGAGCACGTGAAGGATGATGTTTATCGTGGATATTGGAACACATGTGAAGTAAAAAGCCTGGTTTATATAATAAGTTCTAGCTTAGCATCCAAATACATCGCAAATGTGGAAACCTCGTGCCAAATGAGAGAGGTAAGGCAAAGTTGGTCCAACGCAGGTTTCTGTTTTCACTTTAAATTTTGTTTTGTCTTGACGTTTATAAAGCTACTTTTCCTTTTCATTGTTGTTCCGTTCTCAATTTTGTAACATTTAAAGGATTTGTTATGGCGTTAGGGGAACTAAAATTGCCTTATTTACCGGTATTTTACTTAATGTTATAATAAAATGTAACTTATACGCAAACTGTTTTCTAAAAGCTCAATTTTATATGTTTAACGTTTTCAAAATGTCTTGAAAAATGACTTGCATTACTTTTTAAACCGTTTAACCGATCGTCGTATTAACCGTCGAAATTCTTGCTCTTGGTTAACCAGTTAGTTATTAGCATACCTATAACTACAACTATAATATTACAATTTTATAAGGAAAACTTTGGAGGTTTTCACTGTAACCATAAGCAGGAAAAACAGGGTTGTTACAGTACATAAATGTAACCATTTTGTGTATACGGGAGATATTACCACTCGGTGTCTGTGCATGAAAGGGTTAATACCTTTTATTCTGCCTAGGAATTTGTTACCCATTTTGCCAAACCATTTGAGTACTGGATCGGTCTAACGGAGCACAACACGGGCCAGTGGAGATGGGCGGATGACACTCCTTGCACCATGGACAAAGTGTGAGTTCAATTATGCAGTCAGAGTTTTCCATATCAAATTCATTTTCCATTACTTCCATTCCCTTATAAACAGATGTATCCACAGCTTCCATAGGATATCTTAAAATTATTCCCCGCAATTATTGCCCTTTATAAACGAAAGTAGGATAGGAAGCAATCAAATCAAGATAACGTTTTGGTGTTGTTGTTTTTTTGTTTTTGTTTTCACATAGCTGCAGCATAGACTTAAAATACTCCGTCATTAATGGTCATATAAATAAAATCAATACATGATTATAAACTATAGAGGGTCTTCTTTTTTTGTGTACACTCTTATTAATATCAAAACCTTGTGTTTCTGTAAAATAAATAAAATTAACAGAGTGTGCTTTCTTGGCTAGTCTTGATCAGCAGCAATATATATATATAAAATAAAGTAAACAATTACTTTTAGTCATTAACGCACACGACTCAAGAAGGAATTAGGAAGGAAACAACACATGAACCATCTCTCAATGATGAAGCGAAACGAAACTAAAAGTTCTGCACACAGTCACCTGACCAATGCTGTGGTTTGATTGGCTGTCCGTTAGCGTGATTGGGGCATGACCACTATGTCGGCTTGTTGGTATATTTGCTAAATGGATAATAAAGCAGATGGCGCCGCTGACCTCCTCTTCTACAATAACCACGCATAAACAAAATTCTCTCAAAAATACAGACATGTACATACATGTTGCTCACATATTATGGTTGCCCTGTTTGTGCTAAATATAGTGTAATTTCACCTGTGCCATTGATATGTTTATAATAAGTAACTGAAAAAAGCACAAATGGCAGAACATGTCAAAACATCTCAATGACCCCAAAAACACCCTAGACCCCAGAGGGTTAAACAACCTTTCAGCCATTTAACCCTCTGGGGTTGTTCGTTTCAGTCACACTCGGGGTGTTCGGGTCCAAATGGACCCAAAGGGCGGGATTCATATTTAAAAAAAAAAAAAAAATCATGATTTTTTTTTTTTTTACTCTTTTTTTTTTTATAATATTTTTTTTTTTACTTTTTGGTGTTTTGAGAAAAATTCAAAAATATTATTATTTTTTTTATAATTAGTATTAATGCAATAATTATGACAAAATTTCCCCCCATTGAACATAATAGAATTTTTTTTTTTTTTTTAAAGCTGTATTTCATTTTAGAGTCAAGCCTAGACCTCATAAAAGCAATTTTTGAAATGAGATGGATGCCATCTGGTGGACAAACTGAGCATTTAAAAAAAATGCAAAACACATGTATAAACTGAATTTTTTGGTGTGTTTGTGTATAAAAGTGTGTTTGTGTGTGTGTGTCTGGATGTGTCTGTTTTGCACTCTTGATGTTTTATAAATGATGTTTAATTTTCCATGCGGCTCCATTTGGACCCCAACACCCCAAGTGTGACTATTTTTTTTTACAACCACTTAGACTATTCACATTTTTTGGGGGTGTTCAAATACCAAATACCAACAAAGTCACCAAATTTCGGACCATTAAATTTTTTTTATTTAAATTCTTCGGGTCCATTTGGGCCGAACAACCCCAGAGGGTTAAATAGTTGTTGTTGGTCATGCACATGGGATTACATTACAAAAATAAATTTTCTATAAGCATTTTTTGGCTTTGGTTACAGACACTGGGGACCTGGGCAGCCGGATGACTGGCAAGGACATAAAAAAGGCGGAGGAGAGGACTGTGCACATATAACAGGAGTTTCAAATATTAATGACAACCACTGCTCCAACGAAATTAAATTTATATGTAAAGGACCTAAGGATTCTTAATGGCAACCTGTGTGTGTTGCTTCAAGATAGCAACCATACATTTGTTTATTTTTTTCTTTATTCGTTTATAATCCTTTAATCATAATCATTTCATTATTACATTTCATCTTATAACCGTGTATTCATTTTCTTCACATTACTTGCTAATCTTACGATTGTGTGGTTTCAAGAGATATTTGAGTTCACAAATTAAGAGATTTTTACAGTGATCTTCCATGGCTTTTGCTTCGGGACAATGGCACTTGTTGCATGCACTGAAAAAAATGATTTTTGCTGCTTGTTCAAATCGCTTAATAGGTGGTTAGCAGTCACGTGATTGTATTGACGCGCGGAACGCAGATTGAGGGCAAGGGGTGAAGAGCGCAATGGACGAGATGGAGGAAAATCTGTACTGTACTACTTTAGACGCTATTACAAGAGAAATATATAAACAGAAAATCGAAACATATGTTGGACGTGATCCTTACGTTATGAAGAGGACCGATTTTCAACTGAATTGAGAGATTTGCCTGCCATCGAGGCTGTAAACTCGTCTTACAGACATACTTTGACTTTACAAAGTTCGGAAACTGCTATGTTACACAAACAGCCACGTAAGTGTATTTAAACACCTGAATAATGTAATTATAAGCCACATAAATATTAACTCACAGTTGACGAAGTGATCACTGCGCGCACACACACACAGGCATTTTCCCATTCGGCTCCTCCCGACCGCAGACGTAGGTTTATAAGGCATTTTCCCGGTGTTTTTCTGTCAATTTCTTGTACTTTCCTCCCTTATGAACAACAACTTTTGTCACACGATAAAAACTCCTCGTGGTTTGATCGATTTGAGCAACCATAAACGACGCAAAACATAGGCATTTTGAGTGTGTTAAAGTGCTTCCTAAATATAGAAATCACTTCCTGCCCTCCATTTGCGCTTCGCGCCATGGCAACGCAGTTGCGTGACGTCACGTGAAAACAAGCTAATAAAATTAGCTTAAGCAACATAATTGCTTTACGTTTTGTCCAAACTTAATTTGATTGTGTCCAATCTGCTTAAATATATGTACAATTTAAGTTTACTTAATCCGTTTGTGTTGGATAACATGAATGATTTGTGTTGCATTAACTGAAATTGGGCGGTGCATGTTAATTCCCAGCATGCTTTGCATATGTCTGAATTACGAGAGAATAAATGTTGAAATGAAGTGTTATTTTATATGTTTTTGAGAAAATAAGAAAAGTTGTGTGTAATTGTGTTTAATGTTCAATTACATTGGAATTATTAGAACCATTTAAATTACAGTTGGTTACCATTGTGGAGAAGAGTGGATGATTTGGTTAGGCTGTGGACCGATTCAACTATGTTCATAGCAACTGCTTTTTGCTGATGGTGTATGTATATCTTAGCATTTAGTATGCCACTAAGTACTATTGGTAGCTAACTTGAGGCGAAACTCTGATGCCTTTTTGGTAACAGCCACTAGATGGCGCTTCGGTAGCGCGGCCGCCGTATCGAGGTGAAAATTCCAACTGGAGTTACTGGACAACAGCACAGATAACAGTTTTTTGAGGTAGTTTATTTCTTGCATTATTGAGTATTTCCATTGTATGCAACTTTACACTTTTACTACTATTATTAGGTACCAACTCCACTAGGCCTGAAATATATTTTGGACGTTTTAATCCCCTGGATCATGCTACAAACATGATGATCATTGATGCGCTGTGTCCGTTATCCTATAACTAATTGCCACTTTGGACATTAGCTGTGTTTTTTTGTTAATATAAGATAGGATACTGCAAAAAAAAAACTGTTTACTGTAAAGCTATTCTTTTGCTGTTATATATTGTCAAACATTTACATTTTAGTAAGTTACAACATTTATTGCTGAATTAATTTATTTCATTGATAACTTGTTTTTGTAAGTATGTGTACCTCCCGGGAAACGGTCTATGTTATTATAACTTTATGAACTGATATCACTTTATTCTTACCTATCACACTTAATATGGAGAGTAATATAGCCTAATGAATTAAATTCTCGAACTTCCATGTCTCAAGTTATGTGGGGTTAAAAGCCCGGTTAAGTAGCAACTTCTTTTTTTTACTGCTATGGGAGTTAAATAATCACCTAGCCTAATTATTTCAACCTAAAAATGATCTCTGCACTGGACTAAATATATATTATATGACTGCCGAGTCGCTTTCACCCCGAAATGGCAGAAGCGTAGGGCTGCTGCTGGGTGCTGGTGTTGCAATGGAACGTTCGGCTTTCACTTCTTGTCAATATACGTTCTTTGGATGTGTGACAAATACATTCAATCTTAATTGGATAAATGAATATATGAATTTGAATACCTGAAACAGCCAATCAGGGAGCCTTTTAAAATCACTTTGAGACTACTCAATTGGATAACTTAAAATGACTTAATTCCATGAAATTGAAGATACATGAATAAATTATGTTTGTGTAACTTAATTGGTTCATGTGGGACCGATGTACACTATCAAATCATGTAAATCCAACAGACTTTTTTTTTTCAGTGTGTGTGATGATCAAATGAGTACAGGACGAAGACCAAAGTGGTGATGAAGTTTTTCAAATCCATCAAGATTAAAATCTAACCCAAGTTCTTTAATGAGTTTCTCAACTAAAAGATGTGGCTGAATGGTGTTGAAAGCAGATGGAAAATCAATAAAAAGTTATTTAACAAATGTTTCGGCTTATCTGAATGAGTTGCCACTGCACCTCGTTTAGCCTATACGCAAACTGAAGAGGATCTAGAGATCTCTGAGTCCTTTGAATAATTTCTCTCTTAACTAATTGATCAAAACCTGTCATTACTAAGGATGTGAGCCCCACAGTCTAAAGTCATCATATAAAATATTGGTCCCATATCTGCTCAGCATATTTCTTGAGTAAACGACCCTGTATATTATCAGGCCCAGGTGCCCACATTAATTTCCCACTTCTAGTACAATTATGTGGTTATGTTTTAATCAAAGCAAGAGGTCATTCTGTGCCAAAATGTTCATTTTGTTAATTCTGTGTAACTGGTGAAGGCTCAAACAAGAGGTAGAGAACCCAAAGTGAACCTGAGTGAAAACAGATGATGCTGAAAAACACTGAGCAAGCAGTTTTAATTAGTCATTCAGCTGATTTGTTTCTGCAGAATAACTTGTTACAGGTCAATATTCTTTGGAAAGAGGAACGGAAAGTGCTGTGTTATTATACACTAATGCCCTTTTGACTGTCATTGAAGGAATATTAATAAGGGAGCTGTTTTTAATGCATTTTGGATTCTCTAGGAAGCAAGTAGCTGCAGTTATGATGGTCTATCAGAAAACTAATAGTTCTGAAGAAATCATGAAAATGGACTTGGAAAATGAACGGAAGACATTTAGCAAAGGTTTGCTATGATACTCAATTTGATTTGATACAGAAAGATGTGTTTGTGTTGTATATGAGAAAGTGTTTTTGTTAGTTGTACAACTACCTTATGCCTGATTATAAAACACTTTATAATCACTTTAAGTAAGCAATAAGGTACGAGAGGCTGTGCTGCATTGCGAATAAGTCACGGCTGAAGGGTGTCGCTATATAGGCATGGCGTACATTATGATGCTTAAAAAAATGAACCTTCAAATTCTATTCAAAACAGAATTATTATAGCATTTGATTCATTATTTGAATGCACATTAACTATTCATCTAAAAATTGAGGCTAATGTTTGTTAATGAATACGAACTGTTTGAACAAAGATACGGAGCCCCTTATGGAAGCTTGTTTCCGCCACAGAATGAAAAATAAAAAACGAAATTGTGACTTTTTATCTCACAATTGCGTGTTATAAAGTCGCAATTGCGTTTTATAAAGTCAAAATTGCGAGATATAGTCACAATTGTGAGATATAAAGTCAGAATTGCGAGATATAAAGTCAGAATTGCGAGATATAAAGTCAGAATTGTGAGATATAAAGTCAGAATTGCGAGATATAAAGTCAGAATTGCGAGATATAAAGTCAGAATTGCGAGATATAAAGTCAGAATTGCGAGATATAAAGTCAGAATTGAGTGATATAAAGTCAGAATTGCGAGATATAAAGTCAGAATTGCGAGATATAAAGTCACAATTGCGAGATATAAAGTCACAATTGCGAGATATAAAGTCAGAATTGCGAGATATAAAGTCACAATTGTGAGATATAAAGTCAGAATTGCGAGATATAAAGTCAGAATTGCGAGATATAAAGTCAGAATTGCGAGATATAAAGTCAGAATTGCGAGATATAAAGTCAGAATTGCGAGATATAAAGTCAGAATTGCGAGATATAAAGTCAAAATTGCGTGATATAAAGTCAGAATTGCGAGATATAAAGTCAGAATTGCGAGATATAAAGTCAGAATTGCGAGATATAAAGTCAAAATTGCGAGATATAAAGTCAAAATTGCGAGATATAAAGTCAGAATTGCGAGATATAAAGTCAAAATTGCGAGATATAAAGTCAGAATTGCGAGATATAGTCAGAATTGCGAGATATAAAGTCAGAATTGCGAGATATAAAGTCAGAATTGCGTGATATAAAGTCAGAATTGCGTGATATAAAGTCAGAATTGCGAGATATAAAGTCAGAATTGCGAGATATAAAGTCAGAATTGCGAGATATAAAGTCAGAATTGTGAGATATAAAGTCACAATTGTGAGATATAAAGTCAGAATTGTGAGATATAAAGTCACAATTGCGAGATATAAAGTCAGAATTGTGAGATATAAAGTCACAATTGTGAGATATAAAGTCAGAATTGCGAGATATAAAGTCAGAATTGCGAGATATAAAGTCACAATTGTGAGATATAAAGTCAGAATTGTGAGATATAAAGTCACAATTGTGAGATATAAAGTCAGAATTGTGAGATATAAAGTCACAATTGCGAGATATAAAGTCAGAATTGTGAGATATAAAGTCACAATTGTGAGATATAAAGTCAGAATTGCGAGATATAAAGTCAGAGTTGCGAGTTATAAAGTCAGAATTGCGAGATATAAAGTCACAATTGCGAGATATAAAGTCAGAATTGTGAGATATAAAGTCACAATTGTGAGATATAAAGTCAGAATTGCGAGATATAAAGTCAGAATTGCGAGATATAAAGTCAGAATTGCGAGATATAAAGTCAGAATTGCGAGATATAAAGTCAGAATTGAGTGATATAAAGTCAGAATTGTGAGATATAAAGTCAGAATTGCGAGATATAAAGTCAGAATTGTGAGATATAAAGTCAGAATTGTGAGATATAAAGTCACAATTGTGAGATATAAAGTCAGAATTGTGAGATATAAAGTCACAATTGCGAGATATAAAGTCAGAATTGTGAGATATAAAGTCACAATTGTGAGATATAAAGTCAGAATTGCGAGATATAAAGTCAGAATTGTGAGATATAAAGTCACAATTGTGAGATATAAAGTCAGAATTGTGAGATATAAAGTCACAATTGTGAGATATAAAGTCAGAATTGTGAGATATAAAGTCACAATTGCGAGATATAAAGTCAGAATTGTGAGATATAAAGTCCCAATTGTGAGATATAAAGTCAGAATTGCGAGATATAAAGTCAGAGTTGCGAGTTATAAAGTCAGAATTGTGAGATATAAAGTCACAATTGCGAGATATAAAGTCAGAATTGTGAGATATAAAGTCACAATTGTGAGATATAAAGTCAGAATTGCGAGATATAAAGTCAGAATTGCGAGATATAAAGTCAGAATTGCGAGATATAAAGTCAGAATTGCGAGATATAAAGTCAGAATTGAGTGATATAAAGTCAGAATTGCGAGATATAAAGTCAGAATTGCGAGATATAAAGTCACAATTGCGAGATATAAAGTCAGAATTGCGAGATATAAAGTCAAAATTGCGAGATATAAAGTCCCAATTGTGAGATATAAAGTCAGAATTGCGAGATATAAAGTCAGAATTGCGAGATATAAAGTCCCAATTGTGAGATATAAAGTCAGAATTGCGAGATATAAAGTCAGAGTTGCGAGTTATAAAGTCAGAATTGTGAGATATAAAGTCACAATTGCGAGATATAAAGTCAGAATTGTGAGATATAAAGTCACAATTGTGAGATATAAAGTCAGAATTGCGAGATATAAAGTCAGAATTGCGAGATATAAAGTCAGAATTGCGAGATATAAAGTCAGAATTGCGAGATATAAAGTCAGAATTGAGTGATATAAAGTCAGAATTGCGAGATATAAAGTCAGAATTGCGAGATATAAAGTCACAATTGCGAGATATAAAGTCAGAATTGCGAGATATAAAGTCACAATTGCGAGATATAAAGTCAGAATTGCGAGATATAAAGTCAGAATTGTGAGATATAAAGTCACAATTGCGAGATATAAAGTCAGAATTGCGAGATATAAAGTCACAATTGTGAGATATAAAGTCAGAATTGCGAGATATAAAGTCAGAATTGCGAGATATAAAGTCAGAATTGCGAGATATAAAGTCAGAATTGCGAGATATAAAGTCAGAATTGCGAGATATAAAGTCAGAATTGCGAGATATAAAGTCAGAATTGCGAGATATAAAGTCAGAATTGCGAGATATAAAGTCAAAATTGCGTGATATAAAGTCAGAATTGCGAGATATAAAGTCAGAATTGCGAGATATAAAGTCAGAATTGCGAGATATAAAGTCAAAATTGCGAGATATAAAGTCAAAATTGCGAGATATAAAGTCAGAATTGCGAGATATAAAGTCAGAATTGCGAGATATAAAGTCAGAATTGCGAGATATAAAGTCAAAATTGCGAGATATAAAGTCAAAATTGCGAGATATAAAGTCAGAATTGCGAGATATAAAGTCAAAATTGCGAGATATAAAGTCAGAATTGCGAGATATAGTCAGAATTGCGAGATATAAAGTCAGAATTGCGAGATATAAAGTCAGAATTGCGAGATATAAAGTCAGAATTGCGAGATATAAAGTCACAATTGTGAGATATAAAGTCACAATTGCGAGATATAAAGTCAGAATTGCGAGATATAAAGTCAGAATTGCGAGATATAAAGTCAGAATTGCGAGATATAAAGTCAGAATTGAGTGATATAAAGTCAGAATTGCGAGATATAAAGTCAGAATTGCGAGATATAAAGTCACAATTGCGAGATATAAAGTCACAATTGCGAGATATAAAGTCAGAATTGCGAGATATAAAGTCAGAATTGTGAGATATAAAGTCAGAATTGCGAGATATAAAGTCAGAATTGCGAGATATAAAGTCAGAATTGCGAGATATAAAGTCAGAATTGCGAGATATAAAGTCAGAATTGTGAGATATAAAGTCAGAATTGCGAGATATAAAGTCAGAATTGCGAGATATAAAGTCAGAATTGCGAGATATAAAGTCAGAATTGCGAGATATAAAGTCAGAATTGCGAGATATAAAGTCAGAATTGCGAGATATAAAGTCAGAATTGCGAGATATAAAGTCAGAATTGCGAGATATAAAGTCAAAATTGCGTGATATAAAGTCAGAATTGCGAGATATAAAGTCAGAATTGCGAGATATAAAGTCAGAATTGCGAGATATAAAGTCAGAATTGCGAGATATAAAGTCAAAATTGCGAGATATAAAGTCAAAATTGCGAGATATAAAGTCAGAATTGCGAGATATAAAGTCAAAATTGCGAGATATAAAGTCAGAATTGCGAGATATAGTCAGAATTGCGAGATATAAAGTCAGAATTGCGAGATATAAAGTCAGAATTGCGTGATATAAAGTCAGAATTGTGTGATATAAAGTCAGAATTGCGAGATATAAAGTCAGAATTGCGAGATATAAAGTCAGAATTGCGAGATATAAAGTCAGAATTGCGAGATATAAAGTCAGAATTGCGAGATATAAAGTCAGAATTGCGAGATATAAAGTCAGAATTGCGAGATATAAAGTCAGAATTGCGAGATATAAAGTCAGAATTGCGAGATATAAAGTCAGAATTGCGAGATATAAAGTCAGAATTGCGAGATATAAAGTCAGAATTGCGAGATATAAAGTCAAAATTACGAGATATAAAGTCAGAATTGCGAGATATAAAGTCAGATAAAAAGTCGCTATTTATCGCTATTTATTCGTTTTACTTTTTATTCAGTGGTGGAAACAAGCTTCCACAGCCCCTGAGGGAACATGGTGATTGAAAAAAATATGAGATGGGAGGGAAAAAATATTGCCACGTTCCCCCGAAGAACCTTTCCGTTGTAAAACTACTAATTTAATTTTAAGCTCTGGAGTTCATCCTACAACAATTGAATGGATGCAGGCGTGAAGTGTTTTGTAAAATCTTTCCTGATCATATTGCACATCACATTCACATTTATGTATTTAACAGATTCCCTTATCCACGACCTCATTGCATTCGAGATAGACATTTTTATCAGTTCTTGCGTTCTCTGGGAATTTAACCCATGACCTTGGAGTTGCTAGTGCCATGAAGTGAACAAGAAGGCTGTATTGGTTTAAAGAATAAAAGAAAGGATATTATTTCTCATGGTGTGTTGTTGTGTTTTCTGCAGGTCGTTCTTGTAGCAGAAAAACTGCCATCTTTGTGCTTCTAGGAACAGTCTGCATGATTATTTTCCTCATCATGACTTCTGTCATCTGTGAGTGGTTCACGTCATACTTTGAAAGTGTTGCGTTGTAAAATATTTGCATTTTAAAAAGTGAGTAATGCAAAGAAAATATACATAATAATACAACGCATTCTCACCCCAAGGCGTCACCTTTGACCATGCTTCAATATTTGACGTTTTAGGCACCCTTTAGCGTCACTTACATGACGCGATCCCACTGCGTCATCTAACTGACGCTAAAGGAAAGCGTCAGTTAGAGGACGCGGTTAGGTTTAGGTGTGGGGTGGGGGTAGGGTACACGCGATCCTAGGGCGTCATCTAACTGACGCTAAAGGGCGCCTAAAGCGTCAGATATTGAAGCATGTCCAAATGCTTCCCAAGGCGTCAGTTAAGTGACGCCTTGGGGGTGAGAATGGGCTGAATAATAGCATGTTTACAGCCTTCAAATTATGCTGATTACAAAAAAGTTTGTTTTTTGAGCTGCGTCGAGATGCTCAACATGGCCACCACGTCCCAGAATGCAATGTGGCACCCAAGCTCTATTGGCTTCACTTTTTTCAGTTGAAGTCTATGGGGTCGCGGAGTCCATTTCTTTTACTGTATATGCTGAAAACAGACCGCGGCAGCAAGCACTGTGAATCTGTCTCTGTCTATTTATTGTTGTTTGTCCATATTAGACATGAGCATGGAGATACGCCCTGCATGCCTGTGATCGATTTGCTTCGGTTTTTTTGTTTGTTTTTTTGTACATTTTTATTTATTTTTTATTTTTATTTTTTTATTCTAACCAACAAAGTCAATATACAGTCAGAATTGCAATATATACAAAATGGAGAAAACAAAAACAAGCAAAAAATAAAAACAAACAAACAAAACAAAAATCAGACAGCCGGGGGAGGCTAAACATTAAATAAAAATATCAAAGGATTCACAAATCGAAATAGTTTTAATTGCTTTCTTATTGTGGGAATGAAAGATATTTTTGATATATAATTGCATTTCTTTTTCAAGAACCAAAAACAAAGGTTTGGTTTTATTGTACTTACATTTATGTATATGGAATTTAGCATAAATTAAAATTAAATTTATAATATAGTTTATAGTTTCCTGGTTGATGACGTCACCCGCATATGGCTATGACGTCTCATCTCTCCATTGGATGATTATACACTTGCTTCACGACGCAGGGGCGTTCCCACAGCGTTTAGACCATAGACTGTAAAAAAAGATGGACGACGCCCCTTCGCTCTTTTCCATCAGAGAGAACTGAAGCCGCCAGTGTCTCGATATGACGCTGACATCTTGGGACCTGAGTCTGCGCACTTGCGTGTTTCGGGACCAGTCATGCGCACTCGTGAGCCGCGAAATCAAGGTCGCGCCCTGAATCAAACGCAAGCACACGCCCCGCACTTTCATTAAGTGTCCTCTGTCTGCTTCGTTCTGCTGATTGCAGAACCTCGTTAAAATAAGGTAAATACAACTACTAACCACATAATCAACATTATTAAAAAAAAGTCCGCTGGTGCTTCTGTGACTACCTCGCTCGGAGAACCTGTCAATCACAGCTGTCAATCATGATGTCAGAGCACCGTTTTAAAAGTAAAAACAAACTTATTTTAAAAACGAACACTTGAAATTACATCAACGTGATAGAAACTACAGCAAATGACAGAAACTATCTTTGGAAAAAGGATATGTGAAGTGTAATTTAATTGTTTAGTTGGTCTCGCGTCCCAATGAATAACATGGGGAGGCGGGGGTTATGAGCTATTCTAGGACCGGCCACAGGGGGGCGATCGAGACGTTTTGAGGGCTTGTGCGGCACGCTTGGTCTCGACGCAGCGTATCGTTCCCTCTCAGGGAACTAGTTACAGTTGTAACCTGAGACTTTTTTTGATACATTTACATTTATTCAATTAGCTGATGCTTTTATCCAAAGCGACTTACAATTGCTATATATGTGAGAGGTCGCACGCCTGTGGAGCAACTAGGGCTTAAGTGTTTTGCTCAGGGACACATTGGTGTCTCACAGTGGATTCGAACCCGGGTCTCTCACACCAAAGGCATGTCTCTTCTCAGTTTTTCATCAACAAAGGACATTCTCCGTGCTGGAGAGTTGGATGAATCTTCATAGTTCCAATCAAACTTCAGTCAAACCTCAAGAAAAGAATATTGAGACCTTGATGACCAATCTTGCCTCTTCATTGAGTTCAATCACATCCAAACAAGCGGAAAACCAACAAAAGCTGGGTGAGATTTCAATTTCTTATTATGTATTGTACATTTAAATACTCCGAAATCAGCACACATGTCAGGATTATGTTGTGTTTTGTGTTACTTTCATTCCTGTGTGTTTGTTTCATGTGACTCAGTTCAGTTTAGTCTTAAGCTGCTTGCACACTGATTTCGAAATACTCGTCCGAAACTTTTGTCCGTCATAAAATATTCAGATCAGGTTTGATTTTCTGTGTTTTTCGCTTCCGTAGCAAGCATTTTGAGAGGTGTTTTGACAATTCAGAGCCACCGAACTGAGAATACGCAAAAAAAGGCATATGAAAACTTCAGACCTTTATAATTATAATTAAAACAGAGAAGTCCTTTGAGTTTTCTGAGACAACACCATTGACGAAACGATCCCCATTCACAGTGATCTGTGAAAATGACTAAAAACGCTGTATTCTGCTGCCAGGCCATCAGTTGGTCATCATTTTCAGTTTAACGTTTTTGTTGTTTACACGGAGATCGTTTTCAAAAACGTCCACTTTCAAACCCATTTTCAAAAGTTTGCGTTATCAGGTACAACTGTGTATTTCTGACTGTAATAGCAGGACTCGTTTTACTTTTTCACAGAGCGCCAGCAGGATCTGTCACACACTGAAGTGAAGAGTTTGATGAACAGTTTGAATTCTGCTGTATCTGAGCTGACATCCAAACTGAATGACACAGGTCTGCAAATCTTATCATTTAAAGAAGACAACCATAAGAAATTATTTTAAGAGCAAACTTTCATATTTTTGATCATTTATCAATCATATATATATGTTTTTTTCCTTTCACAGTTGGCAACCAGGTGCAAAAACATAATAAAACGCTAAAACAAAATATTTGGACTATTTGAAATCAGCTGTTACTCAAGCGATTTCTGAGAAACACTGCTAAAGTAGATCACAACACATTTGTAGGGGGCGTGTCCACTCATAATGGAGTAGGAGAGAGCAAGCCAATCAGCAGTAGGGGGCGTGTCCACTCATAATTGGGGAGGGGAGAGAGTGAGCCAATCAGCAGTAGGGGGCGTGTCCACTCATAATTGGGGAGAAGAGAGGGTGAGCCAATCAGCAGTAGGGGGCGTGTCCACCCATAATTGGGGAGGGGAGAGAGCAAGCCAATCAGCAGTAGGGGGCGTGTCCACTCATAATTGGGGAGGGGAGAGAGTGAGCCAATCAGCAGTAGGGGGCGTGTCCACTCATAATTGGGGAGGGGAGAGAGTGAGCCAATCAGCAGTAGGGGGCGTGTCCACTCATAATGGGGTAGGAGAGAGCAAGCCAATCAGCAGTAGGGGGCGTGTCCACTCATAATGGGGAGGAGAGAGAGGGAGCCAAACCGTATCAGCGGGCGTGTCTACTCATAATTGGGGAGGAGAGAGAGTGAGCCAATCAGCAGTAGGGGGCGTGTCCACTCATAATTGGGGAGGAGAGAGAGTGAGCCAATCAGCAGTAGGGGTGTATCCACTCATAATTCGGGAGGGGAGAGAGTGAGCCAATCAGCAGTAGGGGGCGTGTCCACTCATTATGGGGAGGAGAGAGAGGGAGCCAAACAGTATCAGCGGGCGTGTCCACTCATAATTGGGGAGGGGAGAGAGTGAGCCAATCAGCAGTAGGGGGCGTGTCCACTCATAATTGGGGAGGGGAGAGAGTGAGCCAACCAGCAGTGGGGGGCGTGTCCACTCATAATGGGGAGTGGAGAGAGTGAGCCAATCAGCAGTAGGGGGCGTGTCCATTCATAATAGGGAGGAGAGAAAGTGAGCCAATCAGCAGCAGGGGGTGTGTCCACTCATAATGGGGAGGGGAGAGAGTGAGCCAATCAGCAGTAGGGGGTGTGTCCACTCATAATTGGGGAGGGGAGAGAGTGAGCCAAACAGTATCAGCGGGCGTGTCCACTCATAATTGGGGAGGGGAGAGAGTGAGCCAATCAGCAGTAGGGGGCGTGTCCACTCATAATTGGGGAGGGGAGAGAGTGAGCCAACCAGCAGTGGGGGGCGTGTCCACTCATAATGGGGAGTGGAGAGAGTGAGCCAATCAGCAGTAGGGGGCGTGTCCATTCATAATGGGGAGGAGAGAAAGTGAGCCAATCAGCAGCAGGGGGTGTGTCCACTCATAATGGGGAGGGGAGAGAGTGAGCCAATCAGCAGTAGGGGGTGTGTCCACTCATAATTGGGGAGGGGAGAGAGTGAGCCAACCAGCAGTAGGGGGCGTGTCCACTCATAATGGGGAGTGAGCCAATCAGCAGCAGGGGGTGTGTCCACTCATAATGTGGGAGGAGAAAAAGAGAGACCAAGAGGGGGATTTGAAGAAAGACTGTAGAAAGAGAGATGGCTGAGAGACATTAAAATAGAGAAAAACTGGAATATCAGTAATGATCAGGCAAGAGCTTTAGGACCTGCATTAATATTAGAGACGTTAGAGAGCAGGAAGGCCTGAAAATGAATGTTGAGGCTGCGTTGTTTCTGCTCCATCTGCAATGCATTCACTCTTGCATTACGTGCTGCTCGTGTATTTTGGGGGCGGAGCAATGAATGGAAGGGTGTGTGTTTGATTGGGTTGATTTCAAATATCAACAGTTTCTCAGAAATCGCTTATTGAACCTTTTTTACAAAGGTTAATGCTGTAAAAGTAAAAAATATATTTACTCAGGCATTCGCTATGTTAACAAATCAGATGTTTAGTGAACACACAGTATGCTATCTGGTTTCCTCCACAGGATAAAACATTTTAAAGATAAGTGCGACTTTTTATCTCACAATTCTGACCTTATAACATGCAGTTGAGAGATTGTGAGAAATAAAATCGCAATTATCTTTTAAAATGTTTTATTCTGTGGCAGAAACAAGCTTCCACAGTATGCATTTTTGTATACTTCCTCATTCACCAAGTCATTACTGCAATGCAGTGATCTTGCTGATCCAGTATATTGTATTTATGGATTTTGTCTCATTGTTTAAGAGTCTCTGTCGAGCTCAATGAGTGTCCTGAAGAGTTCAGTGTCAGATCTCACTTCATCTGTCGCATCGCTTTCTTCTCAACTATCAGTCCGTGAGTAGACACTACATTACATGTGCAATACAGCACTCCATCACTACAGACAGGGCGTGAGTTATGGAGCGTTAAAAGACATCAAAACAAAAGTATTTAGCAGTAAGTCAACAGGTCATGCTACTATTACATAAATCTACTATATTCAACGTCAATATGCAACATCTACTTGTTTTCCACAGTGCGGCAGCAGGATATGAAGAGTTTGAATGACAGCTTGAATTCTGCAGTATCAGTGTTGACATCCAAACTGAATGATGCAGGTGTTGAAATCATTTATTAATCTCGCATATTTCTTATTACCTGTCTATTGAGGAAGATATTAACTCCAACCTTTTTTCTCCCAGTTAAAACGCAGGACCAGAAACAGGCTGAAACTGAGCGATCGCTGGACAGTTTGAAGTCCTCCATACAGTCTGACCAACAGAGCAAACAACGGGACTTCGGTGAGTCAGAAACTTTTAAAAAATTAGTGCTGGGCAACGTTTAATTGCGATTAATCGCATCCAAAATAAAAGTTTGTGTTTACATAATATATATGTGAGCATTGCGTGTAATTATTTATACACACATTCATGTATATATTTAAGAAAAATGTGTTATTTATATATAAAATATTAATATTTATATATAATATAAATATGCATACAATATATTCATGCACATATTTCTTAAATATATATACAAGCATGTGTGTGTATTTATATATACAAAATAATTATACGCAGTGCTCACATATATATTATGTAAACACAAACTTTTATTTTGCTATTAATCGTTGCCCAGCACTAAAAATATATATAAAAGTTTGTATGACGTTATAGGCTTGCATAATATGACCCTCAGTGAAATGGTACGGAGGCGTATTGCATTCACTTGAAGAAAAAAAAAATCTACTCTGTTTTTCTGAATTAACGAGTTAATTTTTCTTGAGAAAAAAAAATTTGCTCTGTTTTTCTGAATTAACGAGTTCATTTCTCATGAGAAAAAAAAGTTTTTGCTCTGTTTTTCTGAATTAATGAGTTCATTTTTCATGAGAAAAAAATATTTTGCTCTGTTTTTCTGAATTAATGAGTTAATTTTTCATGGATTTTTTTTTTTTGCTCTGTTTTTCTGAATTAACGAGTTAATTTTTCATGGATTTTTTTTTTTGCTCTGTTTTTCTGAATTAACGAGTTAATTTTTCATGGATTTTTTTTTTTTTTGCTCTGTTTTTCTGAATTAACGAGTTAATTTTTCATGGATTTTTTTTTGCTCTGTTTTTCTGAATTAACGAGTTAATTTTTCATGGATTTTTTTTTTTGCTCCGTTTTTCTGAATTAACGAGTTAATTTTTCATGGATTTTTTTTTTTTTGCTCTGTTTTTCTGAATTAATGAGTTAATTTTTCATGGATTTTTTTTTTTTGCTCTGTTTTTCTGAATTAACGAGTTAATTTTTCATGGATTTTTTTTTTTGCTCTGTTTTTCTGAATTAACGAGTTAATTTTTCATGGATTTTTTTTTTGCTCTGTTTTTCTGAATTAACGAGTTAATTTTTCATGGATTTTTTTTTTTGCTCTGTTTTTCTGAATTAACGAGTTAATTTTTCATGGATTTTTTTTTTGCTCCGTTTTTCTGAATTAACGAGTTAATTTTTCATGGATTTTTTTTTTTTCTCTGTTTTTCTGAATTAACGAGTTAATTTTTCATGGATTTTTTTTTGCTCTGTTTTTCTGAATTAACGAGTTAATTTTTCATGGATTTTTTTTTTTTTGCTCTGTTTTTCTGAATTAACGAGTTAATTTTTCATGGATTTTTTTTTTGCTCTGTTTTTCTAAATTAACGTGTTAATTTTTCATGTTTTTTTTTTTTTGCTCTGTTTTTCTGAATAAACTTGTTTTTTTCTCACGAAAAATTAACTCATTAATTAAGAAAAACAGAGCAACAATTTTTTTCTCATGAAAAATTAACTCATTAATTCATAAAAACAGAGCAATTTTTTTTCTCATGAAAAATTAACTCGTTAATTCAGAAAAACAAAGCAAAAAAAGTTTTTCTCATGAAAAATTAACTCGTTAATTCAGAAAAACAGAGTAGATTTTTTTTCTTCAAGTGAATGCAATACGCCTCGGTAGAAATGACATTGCTGATAATCGTATTATATCATATTTATGGCTTTTGTCTCATTGTTAAAGCGTCTCTGTCGAGCTCAATGAGTGTCCTGAAGAGTTCAGTGTCAGATCTCACTTCATCTGTCGCATCGCTTTCTTCTCAACTATCAGTCCGTGAGTAGACACTACATTACATTAAATAAATCAAAAGACAAACACTTCCCTAACTTCATCTTTATATAACACAGGAGAAAACTATGCTCAAATAAAATGGCATCCACCTCCCAACAAATTATCCAAATAAAGAATGAACCATTAATATTTAGCACTTTTTTGTTCTCGTATTATTTTCATCAACAATATGTTTTGATTAAAATAATTTCCCGTGCGGAGGCGATTCCATTTTATTTATTTATCCATGGCACATGCATTTTGTATCTTTATATCCAGCCCAATGTTATCCAATGACTTGTTTGCATTATTAAGGTATTTTATTTTAATTTAATTTAATTTTTTTTGTTAGGCAATAGATGTTTTGGTAACACTTTACTCACTTTTTTATTGTATTAACTAACAGAGCACAGCCTTTGTTCATGTTAGTTCATAAAACAGCCTATTTGTGTTCATGTTAGTTCCCAGTGCATGTTAACAGATACAACTTTGGATCTTAAAAATGTCTTTTTTTAACTAAGATAAATAAATACTGTAGAAGTATTGTTCATTAATTGTTGGTTTATGATGTTAACTAATGCTGACAAAATGAAACAAGTATAAAGTGTTACCATTTTTTAATAAAGAAAGTTGGCCATTTGAGTGTAAAGTTCAGGAATCTTACACAGGTTCAAACTCGGTACGTTTGATTTATGTTGAAGTGTTTGGAACGAGCCTTTACTATTCAGGCTATCAAAGTATTTAGATTCATCGGCCAATATTTCGGTTATTGACATTCAAATGTAAATGATTATTGATTATCGGTAAACGGCAATACGTTCATAGGTGCACATATGCTACTATCCAAATGCAAAATCTACTTGTTTTCCACAGTGCGGCAGCAGGATATGAAGAGTTTGAAAGACAGCTTCAATTCTGCAGTATCAGTGTTGACATCCAAACTGAATGACGCAGGTCTTAAAATCATTAAATAATCTTGTATAATTCTTATTACCTGTCTATTGAGGAAGATATTAACTCCAACCTTTTTTCTCCCAGTTAAAACGCAGGACCAGAAACAGGCTGAAACTGAGCGATCGCTGGACAGTTTGAAGTCCTCCATACTGTCTGACCAACAGAGCAAACAACGGGACTTCGGTGAGTCAGAAACATTTAAAAAAATATGTAAAAATTAGTATGAAGTTATAGGCTTGCATAATATATTTATCAATATCAATAAAAAACATCAGTAAAACTACATATTAATCTTGCTGATATATGTCTTTCAAGCGTCTCTGTCAAGCTCATTGAGTGTCCTGAAGAGTTCAGTGTCAGATCTCAGTTCATCTGTCGCTTCTCTGTCCTCTAAACAACAGATCTCTGGTGGGTCGAGTACAAGAACTGCATTATGAATGAATAACCGAATCTTTTAAATTGACCTCTTTTAGTAGGCATGATTTCAGAAATATAATCATTATTGTTGATTTCATGGACCTGCATGCTGATACTGACATTATTCTTTACATTGGAAATAATTGGATTGAAATGAAATTAACTGCAGAAAGTCTAAGGTTTAGTGTGTTTTCTTGTAGAGGAGAGAGTCATGAACGCTCTGAAGGATCTGAAATCGAACACGGAAAACAAAACAGCAGGTACTGCATCTACACTCTTAAAGATAAAGCTTCCAGAAAAAGGGTTTCGGAGCGATTCCCTTAAAGAAACATTTTTAGTTCCTCAAAGAAACAGTTTTATTTCCTCAAAAAAAAAAAAAAATAATAATTCTCAAAAAAAAAAAAAAAAAAAATTAGAATTCCTCAAAGGAACATTTTTAGTTCCTCAAACAAGTACTTTTAGTTCCTCAAAAACAAAAACAAAAAATTAATTACTCCTCTTAGAACCTTTCAGTGAACATCCTCAGTGGACCATTTGTAAAATGTAAATATCTTAAGAACATTTTACTATAAAGAACCTTTTGCATGTTAAAGGTTCTTTATAGAACCTTAGATGCCTATATAGACCTAATGCACCAGTCAGAGAAACGAGGGACGTCTCGAGAATATCGTCTTTGAACTTCCGTTTTTGCTATCGCAGTGTCGCTCTATATATTTCTATGGCATCGCTGTCCAGGAGAAATTCGCTTTTGAAGTGGATTTACTTATTGTAGAGTTAACGAAAGTTATCATGAGGATTGTAATGTTTAAAGCAGATGTCTTAACAAATGTCAGTCGAACGGGAAGACCAAAACAAGCCGTTCATTCATAAATACGCACGACACAGTGAAAATACAGATGCGGTGCAGCGCTGAAAAGGGGCGTGGCTACATAAGGTCAACAAAGAATGTAGCGCTACTTTAATATATCGGCCCGATAAGAACATTTAGTGATGGCAATAACATGTAAGGGTTAATGCCCGACGAGGTTTTAATGGACGACGGCGAGGCGTGAACCGACCGACGCGCAGCGGAGGACAGTTGCCTCCGCCGAAGTCCATTAAAACCTGACAATGGACGCCTCGAAGGGCATTAACCCGCTTATACCATGGTCACTTGCCAAATAAAACATTTTTAAAACATTAGCTGCTAGTTTATATTTTAATCAGGCTAAATCAAGTTTTTACAAATAATAGCTCTGTTTATTTAGCAACCGGAGATATTTATAATCCGCTCAGCTTGTAGAACCCTTCAGGTTCAAAAATGCTTTTTTTTTTTCATGAAACACAACGGTAGGCATAGTTATTTTTTTATTACACATAAAACAATTAATCAAACAGGCTTCTTAGGCTTGAAACTCCTGCCGGTTGTCTGGACTGCTGCGTAAAACTCCCGCAGGGTCTCATTCAGAGCAGCAGCGGTGTCATTTTCTTTGTGACGTTTCTCCGTTTTATTTACATTTTTTCTTTCTTCAGCAGCATCCCAGTCGTCAAAGTTGTCATATTCTCCATAAATGTTAAAAGAAATAACGAAGTCGCTCATTGTTGTATTAGTAGGCTATGTAATATCCAACTAACGTTAGATGTTTGTTTTGATAGAGCAAATTGTTAACGGATACTTTGACTGCCTGTTGCTATGGTTACTCACAGCTGTTGTAGGCAGCGCATTTATTTAGAAATTTCGAATGGTAAACAGGCAGTTTCACCAGAACTACTTTACTAGGTGTCCTCTATCACTTTTTAACGGACACCCTGCAGCCAATCAGAATCGAGTATTCACCCAGACCATGGTATAATATAAATGATCGTATATCAACCAGGTGGTGCATCCCTAATTAATGTCTTTACTACCTTTCTGTGCCTTGAAAGTTGTAGTTGCACAGACTGTCAATAGGGGCGGGAAAGAAATCTCTCAGATTTCATTAAAAACATCTTTATTTGTGTTCTGAAAATGAGTGAAAGTCTTAAGGGTTTGGAAAGAGTGTTGTTGTTTGATAAGATTTATCAAGATTATCCAGGACACTCCCGAAAAAGAGATTTAATCTCAGTGAGTCTTCTTTCCTGGTAAAATAAAGGTAATAATAGTGTGATTTTTTTTGTTGTTGTTGTAATGACCGGCCTTTCATTTTCGGGGCACTGACCCTTTAAATTTGCTCTTGTTTTGCATCTTTTCTCTCTCTCTCTCTCACGCAGACGTCCCTGTAACCTGTAAATCTGGCTGGATATCGCACAAAAGCAGCTGTTTCTTGTTCTCCAATAATGAACTCAGCTGGACTGGGGCACGAGATGACTGCAAATCACAGGGCGCGTCACTCCTCAAAATAGAAGAGGACGACGAGGAGTGGGTGCGTAACGTTCATGGATGCGCATAGTATTGCATTTTGATTTTACTTTTTTTTTTTAATCTGTTCCTATCTTCCCCCTAGACATTTCTAAACAAGCATACCATGCCCCTACCCTACTGGGTCGGTCTAACGGATCAGAACACAGGCCAGTGGAGATGGGCGGATGACACTCCTTACACTATGAACATAGAGTGAGCTGAATCATGCATTATTCACAAAAACGTGCAGTACATGGTACAACTATTTGAAGTAGAAACCAATGTGTTTAATAATTATGATAATTCAAATAATATGATAAAGAATACCAGCTTGCAATGTCAAGCAGCCATACAGACCGTGTTTGTAAAGGTAACAGCCTCACACATTCAAGTCAGAAATAGCCGCGCTATATGTTTTCCAATCATTGTTTATTATAAACATGAATAGGAAACGAAGCAGCTTTACTTCAAAATAAATTGTATTTCAAGAAAATGCATTTTGCATTCAACAAAAATATTTGGTGTTGTGATTAAATGCATATGTAAAATCAACTTAAGATCGGATGGGAAGCCAAAATGTTGTATTTGCAGATGGAATGGTGTGACATTTGTTGGTTGTCATTGTTCACAGACGCTGGAATCCCGGGCAGCCGGATGACTGGAAAGAACACAGTCTGGGAGAGGAAGGAGAGGAAGGAGAGGATTGTGGACAATTTACATATACTGGGAAACTAAATGACAACCACTGCTCCACCAAAATGAGATTCATTTGCAGAGTGTAATTCTGAATCTGAAAAGAGCGGTTGTTTAGCATTATGCTCGTTCCCTTTTCATTTTTAGTCAACCAAAAAGCATTTAACAACATAAAAATTGACATGTTTAGGGCCCTGTGAAATACGTTTTTTCTGTTTTAAGATTTCTGGATTTCATTTAAATAATCAAAAAGCATTTCTAATTAATTAAATTCATAAACACAAATTAGTAATTAAAAATATTTCTATCAACTGAAGGCATAAAACAATGTATCTTTTAATCATATGAAATAAAATAAAAATTGTCAAACAAAGTGCTGCACAATATTTTATTATTCCTTACATTTGTTAGTATTATTAATACATTGAGGCGTAGCTAATTTTTTTTTTATATATTTTTTATTTATTATTAGTATTATTAATACATTTGAGGCATAGCTAAATTCTATTGTACTGTTGGACAGGTTGCTGTGAAGACTTTGTATTTATTATTACAGTAGTTTTAATCAAATGAAACTGTAAAATGCTCATTAAGTGACTCTGGAGCTGAAGTTCATGCATGTCCTCATATGAGGCGGCAGAGAATTTCACTAATAGGCCCAAATATGTCATCTATTTGAGGAAATAGTTTAGAAAGGATCAAGAATAAAAGTATTTTACATTTAGATACATTATTTTTACAGTAAAAATCCTTGTGTTAATGCTGTATATATATTTTGTTAGCATCCAAATTTTTTTTCATTCATAACCTTTTGAACCAAGTAAAATAGATTGACATTTTGTTAATTTAAAGGGTTAGTTCACCCAAAAATGAAAATTCGGTCAGTATTTACTCTCCCTCATGTTGTTCCAACCCTCTGTGTTTATTTGTTCTGCTGAACACAAAGGAAGATATTTGGAAGAATGTTTTAATCAAACAGATCTCATTCCCCATTGACTACCATAGTATGGATTTTTTCCAACTATGGTAGTCAATGGGGAATGAGATCTGTTTGATTAAAACATTCTTCCTTTGTGTTCAGCAGAACAAATAAACACATAGAGGTTTGGAACAACATGTGGGAGAGTAAATGCTGACAGAATTTTCATTTTTGGGTGAACTAACCCTTTAAAGTTCATTCAAAATGATGACGTGCAACAGAATTGTGAACTTTTAAGTACCCATTAATAAAGCTTCCTGCAGACTTAAAGTAAAGAACTTTTAGTGTATTAAAATAAGTGCATCAATACAATACTTCTACACACACCAACCTAAAGACACAAGAGTCACAATGGCTGTTTCCAGATGTTTTATTGGAGTTAAACTGACATGTTCATTCAGGAGTTTAATCGAACAGGCCGAAGCCCATGTCCTCATCAGACTCCTCGGACTCCTCCTTGGCCGCCTCCACTTTAGCAGGAGCCGCGGTTTTCTCCACCGCAACAGCAGCAACAGGAGCCGCAACCGCGAAAGCGGTGGGATCAGCCAGGAAGGCCTTCACCTGAAGAAAAAAAAAAAAAAAAAAAAACACATTAAAAGTCATCCCTTATGAGAGCCTGATTTCTCAAAGCATTGATATCACGATATGCGCATCTGCAATACAGTACAGATGTTGGAGTGGAACCATATGGACCAGAAAGACTCCTAGACTTGACTCGAGACTCCTTTATAACCTAGCACATGTATGGAGAAAGAAAAGAGCCGAGTCGTACCTTCTCGGCCATGGGGAAGGAGTAGTCGGTCTCCACGGCGACAGCCAGGACCCTCTTGTAAGTATTGATGATGGAGTGAGGGATGGAGGCGAGCGTGGGGTAGCCGATCTGCAGACACACACTGGCGATGTTCCTCACACCCTGAAAGGAAAACAGTGAACAAGTTAGTGAGTGTTTACCAAGCCCGACATTATAAATAAAATAAAAAAAGTGTGTCTGAAACCAAGCGTCCCTGTGAGCCGTGGGATGCAGACACTCAGGGATAGTAGGAAACATGTTGATTTGTGCAGGGGGAACGACAAACAGGCACCGACGCAGCCAGTCCGTAACTTGACCTGCATGTTTACACTCAATAACAGTAGGTTTAAGGGCACGAACCTCCAGGAACCTCTTGTGCAGGGCATCTTCAGTGATGTCCAGCACCTCTGGGCTGTAGACGCTGCCGTTATCATACACCTGCTGGATGATCAGCCCGTAGGAGAAGGGCGAGATGTTCAGCATGTTGAGCAGCGTGGCCTCGCTGGCGCCCACCTTGTCTCCAGGTTTGATCAGTTGAACGTCGCTCTGCGGGCAGAACAGGTCAGTCAGTTCATGTGCAGTATTAGAAGAAAATCAAATATGACAGCAGTCTAATATACTGGATACAGTCAATCAATGATAAACAAAGAGAATAAAAAGCGATTGAGATATTTAATGTACACAAGCAAGACTAGTTTTATTTTACATTAGATTTTTTTTTTCTTAGACTTAGTGTTTTAAGAATTAGGAAAATGTACTAAAAGTGTTACTTAATTCATATATGCGTTCTGTTGTAATTGTCCATTTTGTTTGTAATTCCGTTGCATTGCTGATCGTTTACTTGTCTCGTGTAATTTTGAGGACTTTTCCCTTACATTAGTTAAGCTAGTATTAGTTTTTTCTTAAGTATCGATAATTGTGAAATTTCACCAATATTTTAAATTACTCTTATCGTGAAGACAGATTGCGTCGCCCACCAATAATGGGGTTAAATTAGAAATAAGATAAGCCGTAATCCAGCATTCCTACCGCACACTACTGATTACATGAGGTTCAATTATTAAACATGATTGCTCAAGTATATTTGGAAATCATGGGTTTTATTATTATTTTTAAATAGCTTTTTTAATAGTGAATTCTTGTGGATTTACTTCAAACTAATTATATAAAAGATACACCATGTTATAGTGCACTTACACAAGCAACTTTTAAAACTAGTGTTTTAAGAGAAAAGAAAAGCCACACACACAAGTGCTGAAATGGGGTGTGATTGATTACGTCAAAAACCAATAATCATGCTCACCAAGATTTCAATGGTTCCTCTGGAGATCTTGGTGGTGATTCCCAAAGCCTGGAAGAAGGAGGTCTTCTCAGGACCGAGACCGGTGTTCTGGGCCGGGACGGTGACCTCGCAGGGGGCGATGGCACCGGCACGGGCAGCAGCGGGCACCTAAGACCAGAGATCACACGAGTTACACCAGAACAGACACATTCATGCCCTGAACTCAGTTACTCAACAGTCATACTCACTTTGTTTTGCAGAAGCAGGTCCCTGACCTCAGGCAGATCCTCCTTTGTGAAGACGAAGCCGACATTCCCACGGATATGGGGAAGCAGCCTGCAAAAACACAGGAATAATTCAAACTGAACCCCATTTAACCCCTTAACTGTCACTTGCCCATATACGGGCAACCTAATTTTACTTCACTATATTACTATTAAATCCTAATCTTGTCATGACAAACTTTTTTTTTTTTTTAATATATATTTTTTAAACTATTTATATTTTAGGACTTTTTTTTTCTTACAAATTATGAATGAACAGTGATATATATATACAGTATATATATATATATATATATATATATATATATGACAAGAGTGCGCCTCAAAAAAAAAAAAAAAAAAAAAAAAAGTAATTACAGGAGTTTCTGACCTTGGTCACAAAAAGTCGACGCACACACTTTTAATAATTGAAACTTTGGTTTTTAGTGCTTAAAGTTCATAATAAAACAATTAGTATTTGTCAATAAAAAAAAAAAAAAAAAAAATCAAATTATATTTTAAAAAGCAAGGTAAGTCCTCTAAAAAGTATAATATATTATATATATATAATTTTTTTTTAATTATTATTATATCACATATTTTATTAGTTATCATAAATTAGGTATCATTTGAAAGCTTACGAACTCAGAATTCATCCTGTGAAAACAGTTTTGAAATTGGATGTTGCGTTACCATAGAAACGGTATTTTTTTATTAGGCCCCTCCCCTTTTAGGCATCATCTTTCATAATTTATTATGAAAACATTTTCTAATCTTGACAAAACACATATTGTCAGAAAGGTCGGAGTCTCAAGGTTCCATATTTAGTGACAGAAGTGATATTTGGATAGAAATTTATTAATTTGTTACGGCAAAATGCATACAATTAAATTCAATGGCATCCGGTGGCTATTTTTGGTACTACGCCTAAAACAAAATCTCATGGGAACTTTGATTTTTGTGCAATCAACTTCAATTTGGAACACAACTTGGTTAGATATATAGCTTTCATTTTATAGTAAAACATATTTCATATAAAAAAAATATATTAATAAAGTATTTGATTTACTTTAAATTACAACTTCCATAACTTTTTCATAATGTCTGAAACCAAGCGTCCCTGTGAGCCGTGGGATGCAGACACTCAGGGATAGTAGGAAACATGTTGATTTGTGCAGGGGGAACGACAAACAGGCACTGACACAGCCAGTCCGTAACTTGACCTGCATACCCCTATTCATCAGTACTGTATTAATCACGCTGCGATTTGTTCCTCACTTTTGATGGAGGATAAAAAAAAACAATAGGATTCACGGTAAAATCCTGTCCTGTGAGTGTTTTATAAAGAAGGCCCCAGAACTTTAAAAGCCCTTAATTTTCTACCGTGGATCATCCTTGTGCCCAGACTGACACGCACCTCTCCAGAGCCGGGTTGTTCTCCAGGTGGCCACGGATGGCCTTGCGCATCATGGTGTTTTTGCCCATAAGCACGACAGCCTTGCCCCGCAGGGACAGACGGATGGTCTGCATCTGCTTGGAGCCGACATTGTCCGCGCCCACGATGAAGCACTTGGGGAAGTCATCCAGCAGTTGCTGCACACATGGAGAAAGACTATCAGAAACGACTCAACCCGATGGGGGTCACGACTAAAACATGTCTGAGACCAAGCGTCCCTGTGAGCTGTGGGATGCAAACACTCAGGGATAGTAGGAGACAGTTTTATTTCAGCAGGGGGAACGACCAATCGGCACTGACACAGCTGATCTGTAGATGACCTGCTCTATGTATGTCATGCCAAAAAACGCTGACAACTTACGATGATTTTCAGAAAGTAGTTGGACTTCCACGTGGCCCTGTCTTCCCTGGGCATCTTTGCAGTGCTTCCAAGGATCGGTGAACAGCCGGTTTAAAGACAAGGTTGAAATCTGAGAAACAGAATGAAAACCACTTAGACAACGGTGACTTGGTTTTAAGCAGTGTTGTGCAAGTTACTTCCAAACTGTAATACATCAGGTATTACTTGTTACTGTTATTTAAAAGTAATTCATTACCTTACAATATTACTGTCTCAGAATTGTAATGCGTTACATTACTCATGTATTACTTTTGAGTTACTTTCACCAAAATAACTAAGTAGAACTTAACTTTGGGGCTGTAACGATATGTAATATAAAAACCGAAATCGCGATTCGCCACATCCACGAACCTACAGAATCGCGACACTCCTCTTCCAACTCCAGCGTTATTCTCCTTACCGTCCAGATCCAATGCTGCCTTATCTTTAAATTAGGCTATTAGTATTATTTGAAGTTAACATTATAAAATACGTAGACCTACACCACAAAACTAGTCGAGGATAAATTATTTAAAATTGGGGAAGTCCAGCATTATGGACATGACATTTGCAGTCAAAACTTGAAATAAAAATTCTCAGAAAATACATGTATTGAAATGTATAATACATGTATACTTCCTTAAAGGACTCCAGACATTAGACAAATATCAGTCTATGTTTTATTTTTAATATTAGGGAAAAGACACACATTCATGCGTGACAAAAAAAATAGGAGGCAAAATATATTTTTTTGTAATTCTGTTAATTACACTGCGCAAATCGGATGAGGAGGGGTTGGCATTTTAGTTTTCGTGTTCGCATTTATGAGGAAAAAACAATGTTATAGACGCGACCGCTCTGAACTGGCACAAAAAGACTGCTTTAAAACTTTCACATAGTCTGTTGCCTTTAAGAAGTAAAATACACTGTAATACAACTGTAATACAAGCCTGACTGAACATGTAACGAGTAAAATATTACTGAAAATTGATTAGTAATGCCTTACACTACTGCGTTACAGCAAAAAGTAATATGTTACTGTAATGTATTACTTTTGTAATGCGTTACTCCCAACACTGGTTTTAAGTGCTAAAATACAGCGGTTTAAAGCTAAAAAACAAATTAACCCAAATTTGCTATTGCTATAATACTATGACCTTAATTTAATAAAAGAATGTCTGAGACCAAGCGTCCCTGCAGGTCGTGGGAAACCGACAAACAGGGATAGTAGGAACCAGTTTTATTTCAGCAGGGGGAACGACCAATCAGCACTGACACAGCTGATCTGTAGATGACCTGCTATAAGTTAGTTCATTTTGAGCTGCGTGAGTTATATATACACACTCTACGTATGGTTTATATTATATATAAGCATTATCCACCTCTATAATCGAAACAAGACACAATCTACAACAAGAAAATAAGCATAAAAACGTTTCACGTCTTATCTCACGTGGCGCACAGGCCTAAGCTAACATGCTAATGCTAATTTTTTTCCTCAAACTACTATTATTATACACGGATCGAGTAAGAATTAGATCTCCTCATAAATCTTAACACGATTATGATATATATTTACAACTCGAATGATCACGTGTATCGTAAAAAATAATGAAAGTGGCAGAAGGACGCATTACACCTCACCTCACTGCAGGGACGCGTGAAAGAAAGAGACCGTTGCAGGAAGAGGCACAATATTAGTACAAGTCGGACATCCAATCAGAATGTTGTGGGAGAGCGTATCTGTGCGCTGATTGGTTAATACACATGTCTTTCGCTGTGCAGTGGTAATGGACGACATTAATCCAATTCTTTTTTCTTTTCTTTTTTTTTCTTTTTTTATTCTAACCAACAAAGTCAATATACAGTCAGAATTGCAATATATACAAAATGGAGAAAATAAAAACAAGCAAAAAATCAGACAGCCAGGGGGAGGCTAAACATTATATAAAAATATCAAAGGATTCACAAATCGAAATAGTTTTAATTGCTTTCTTATTGTGGGAATGAAAGATAGTTTTGATATATAATTGCATTTCTTTTTCAAGAACCAAAAACAAAGGTTTGGTTTTATTGTACTTACATTTATGTATATGGAATTTAGCATAAATTAAAATTAAATTTATAATATAGTATTCCTTCCTTTTATTTGAAGGAATATTATTAAAACCAGCTATAACATTTTCTAAACAATATTTCTCAGATTTTTCGCATTTCGTTTAATTAGCATGGCATTGCGTACTATGTGTTGGAACGGAACAGCCTATAAAACGCGACTTTTTTTATCAAAATAAAGTCATACAGTATCTTATCTGAATCCTTAACCACACGAGGCATATCTAAGGATAAAGAAATATAAACATTAAAATTATTGTTTTTTTTTTGCTTTTGTTTTTTTTTTGCTGCTGAACAACCAAATACCAAATATAAGGATAAGTGAACAGTGGAGCAACTTACGTATCACTCAATAGATTGTCAAACAGTTTCACACATTTTGCACTTTTATGTTGTTAATTTTGTCTTTATTAAGTAGTTGAAGCCACAAAGACAATTATTTAATTTGGGTAAAGTTAGAGAAAATGTACATGAAATGGTTGTGGGAGACAGGCGCGGCGACGTCATCAGCGCGCGTCGGAATGTGCGAGCCACATGAGCGAGCGGATGATGTAAACAACTGCAGCGCGAGACTCGTCTGCTGTCCGTCTTTCTTCTTTCTCTCTCTATCAGCCCTTCTCGGTGAGTGAGACGGATTCCCAGTGCCGCGCGTCTCCTGCAGATCATGCCCCACGACCCCGACCCTCCTCCGGCGAAGAGATTTAAGCCGGGCTCCCCCTTCTTCCGCCTGGATAAGAAGCCCGGCATGCTGTTGCCCAGAGCGGGACACACGCCCGTCAGCGTGGACGCTCAGAGGAGACAGTTGCCCATTTACCCGAGCAGGACACAGGTGATCAACCAGCTCCGACAACTGCACAATGCTGTGTTCATCGGTAAGACCTCAGCCGACAGTATCAGTATAGAAAGTATTATACCGTGGTAATGCTATGTATGTTTTACATGTATTTGTGACAATACACTAACTTACTTCTTGGACATTGGGCTAGTAATACAATTATTTTGGACATGAACCATGGACATACCATGCATTTTGTTCATATACCATGGGAACATCATGCATGTTAGTATGAAGTTGTGGATAGGTATAGTAATGTGTAACGACCTGTATAGTAACTTAATCCTAAGAATTGTGTACAGTACACTACCATTGCAATATCATGCATTTCTGATATGTAACATATCAGTACTGTATTACCATGGTAATACTATCATTTTGTACACCTACCATGACAATACCATGCATTTTGTAAAGGTACCATGGTAATACCATATATTTTTTTGACTTGTATTGTGTCAGCTGTAATTATTCATATAGTACATATCAAAGTACCATGTTATTATTACTAAAGTTCCACCAAAATATGTTTTTGAAGGGACGTTGTAGGTTAATGTAGCATTCTTAATGTCGAAAACCCCATTTTTATTTATGTGTTTTGCAGGGTTTTCATATGAAACAATCTTTGTCTGTAAATAATGCACGTATGTTTATGAGATGAGGGACTTTCTAATTACATTAGAGCAACACCAAAGTCATGGGTTCGATTCTCAGGGAATCCTTAAACAATAAAATAACTTTAATTTTGATGTAATTTTTTATACCTAAAATAAAATGTAAACCTTCAATGCAGTGCATGTTGCTTTGGATAAAAGCATCTGCCAAATGCAGAAATATAAATGTAAACTACCTAAATCATACAAAAGCATTTTTGCGTTTAAAAAGATTTATTTTAGTCGCTTCATATTTTTATTTACTAGTGCCCAAACTCAAGTTATTGAGTTTGGCCATTAGGAAATATAAGTCATTTTTCTGTATTTGCGAAGATATTTTTCCATCCTCGCTATTTTATCAAAAGAAGTGCCCACATGACACTTTCCTGTTGCAGGTGAGACGGGCTCTGGTAAAACCACGCAGATACCACAGTACCTGTATGAGGCGGGCATCGGGCGGCAGGGCATCATTGCCATCACCCAACCCCGCCGGGTCGCCGCCATATCACTGGCTGGAAGAGTGGCCGAGGAGAAGAGAGTCCAGCTGGGCAAACTGGTGCGTTTTCACATTAAAGATTTTCAATTTGCATCATTCTAAATAAAAAAACGACACTTTTACACTAGCAGTCAAAAGCGTGGAAAATTAAGATGATTAAGAAGTCTCTTCTACTGGAAAATACAGTAAAAAAAACAGTAAAATTGTGAAATATTGTTCTTAAATTTCTGTGAATATACAGGAAAGTGTAATTTATTCCTGTGAATGTTCAGCATCATTACTCCAGTCTTCAGTGTCACACGATCCTTCAGAAATCACTCTAATATGATCATCTGATGCTCAAGAAACATTTAGTTTATTTAAAAAAGTAGAAATTCAAAAATGATGCATTAAATCATTGAAGTGACAGTAAAGATATTTATAATATTTATATTCAAATAAATGCTGTTCTTTTGAACTGTCTATTTATCAAATAATCCTGGACAAAATGGATCGCAGTTTCCGCAAAGATATTAAAGCCCGACAGATATAGGATTTTGAAGGCCGATACAAACATTCGTTGGTTTTAAAATCCGATATTCCGATATATCGGCCGATTTTTTTATTTATTATTATTTTTTTTTTCCTTCCCAGATCCAGATTTCCCTAACATTAGTTATTTGTAGTTATTTATGAGTTTTAACTAAAATAATATGATAATGCATTTTAAAAAGAAACTTGTTTCATTTATTGTCACAACAGAACAGAGGAACATCAAAATACATTAAAGTTCTGATAAATAAAATTATAATTAGTCCCTACATTGCCTTATAAGCTACCTGCAACCTGGATCAGCAGGATGTGTGGCGCGTTATACACGAGTGTTGCCAACAGGGACGGTGTAGAGCGCCCTCTGGTGAACAAACTATACAACTCCAACACTCGTGACATGGTTGAAGCGTGATTGGTCCGTTTTTATTTTATTTTTGAAATATTCATTTATCAGACATTATAACTACCGATATTTTGGAAGATGCCTAATATCGTCGATAATATCAGCCTGCCGATAAATCGGTCTGGCTGTAAAAGATATGAACATTTATGTTACCTGAGCATCAGATCATCATATTAGAGTGATTTCTGACGGATCATGTGACACTGAAGAGTAATGATGCTGAAAATTCAGCTTTGATCACAGGAATAAATTACATTTTTACAATATATTACAATAAACGCAATTGTACTGTCCAAACCAGATTTCCAGTGTATCTGTTGTAGAGCTGAAGTGAACTTGTTTCAGAATCGATGAACTTCAGTTATTGAACCGAACTGAATCAACACTTGATCTGATTAAAAACTCTATCTGCTTTACTTGATGTTGTTTATTAATGTAAAGCTTTGCGTCTCCTCTTCCTCAGGTCGGCTACACGGTGCGCTTTGAAGACGTCACGTCGTCGGAGACCAAGCTGAAGTTCATGACGGACGGGATGTTGTTGCGAGAGGCGATCGGGGATCCGCTGTTGCTGCGCTACACCGTGGTGATCCTGGACGAGGCTCACGAGCGCACCGTTCACACTGATGTCCTGTTCGGCGTGGTGAAGGCCGCCCAGCGCAAACGCACAGAACACAACAAAATACCTCTGAAGGTACGAGAGAAATCGGACGATTCGGAAAGACAAGTTGATGCCGATACCGATTTTCTTTCTTTTTTTGATAGTTTTTGAGTTGAAAAAAAAAAAAAAACCTCTCCAAACTAATGCTGGAAACCAAACCCTCTCATTTGGTATATTCAGCTTTTTCGGCAACACTTGATTCATTAATACTATTTCTCTTCTCTTAATAATAATCAATATTTTTGTCCTATTGTTAGTTTAACTGCTTCTATTGCTCTCCTCACTTGTAAGTCGCTTTGCATCTGGTAATATAATATATAATATAATGTAATATAATATTAGAGAGGATAAGATTAACAACAGAGCCCATACTTTTATATTCACCTGCTATTATATTTCAGATACACATAAGCTAGTTTTCATAAACACCAATTTATTCAAACATATTAACCTAAATAAGCTCCTCTCTAGTGTTTATTTATTGATAACTAATGAACTGTGAACATTGGATAGCCTTCCTGAGGTAAATGTAACATGAAGTGACATAATGTTCAGAAGCTGTTTTATTGACCGCGATTACATGTGAGACATGAAACATTTCAAGTTATACTGTATCTATCAACAAACTCTTTGATGTTCATGCATGTTTTATAACTTGTATTAAAGTGGAAGAAAAGACTGCGTTCAACATCAATGTTTTAGTGACTAGTGACTTTTTTTTTAAACTAAATGTATCATTTAAATTTGAAAAGCTCTCATGGAATGTTCAGCATTCAAAAAGTAACAGACAGTAATGACATCATGCATTCTAAATTCTGACTGGTCTATAAAATCTTCTCAGACATTCTCTGACAGACTAGTGTTGCCGTCTGTCGATGCGGTGTGCATTTTAAGCATGTTTATTCAGCTCTACACTGACTGCAGATAATATGCTGTTAGGTTGTGTGTTGATTCTCACACTCATGTGATAGAAAAGCAAACGCTTGCTGAGGGCATCTCAGCTGTGTTGTTCTGCTGCGTCAGTGAATGAAGGCTGTGTATCTGCAGGTGTTTGTGATGTCTGCCACCATGGACGTGGATCTGTTCTCTCAGTACTTCAATAAATCACCCGTTCTGTATCTGGAGGGCCGACAGCATCCCATTCAGATCTACTACACCAAACAGCCTCAGTCCGACTATCTCCAGGCAGCGCTGGTCTCTATATTTCAGATTCACCAGGTCAGTCCACACACACACACACACACACACATACACGAGGCAAATGGATTTTTGGTTTCATTTGAAGTGCAAAAGGATATTTAATTTCTTAAAAAATGGTGCTTGTTTAATTCAAAATAAAAATATACTTATTTTATTTAAAAATTTTTTTATAAATGACACTTAATTTCTTTAAAAAATATATAATTCTTAATATATATATATGAAGAGTTCAGATGCAAAAGCCTCTAAATGCCATTTGAAATTTTCTTCTTTAATGATGATTTTTATCAAACTTGTATATTTAAGTTCAGTAATTTCACTTAAATAACAATTAATAGGTATTTATCATTGCCATTTAAGTGAAATTACTGAACTTAAATATACAAGCTTGATAAAAATGATCATTCTAGAAGAAAATTTCAAATGGCATTTAGAGGCTTTTGCATCTGAACTCTTCATATATATATATATATGTGTGTGTGTGTGTATATATATTATTTTATTTATTTATTAGAAAATGTTAAAACAATATTTATTTGCTAAAGAATTAAGAATAAAATTAAGAAAATAAAAAAAACATTTTCCATAAAAATTATATTTATTCAAAAAAATTTTACTTATTTTCTACCAAAAATATTTTCTTTTTTTCATTAACTAATAATACTTTTTTTATGGTAAAACAATATTTATTGTCTTAAGAAAACTATACTTATATTTTTTAAAAATAACACAATATTTATGTCTAAAATATATTAAAAAAATATATATAAAAAAGTATACTTATTTTTTATTGTAAGTTTTATCTAAAGTTTTTACAAATTTTCTTTTTTTTAAAATGATGAACTACTTCTTTCTTAATAAAAAAAGGTACAACATTTTTATATCTTTTAATGTTCCTTATTTTCTTAAAGGAAGCTCCTCCGTCCCATGATATCCTGGTGTTCATGACGGGCCAGGAGGAGATTGAAGCGTTGGCGCGCACCTGTCGGGACATATCCAAACACCTTCCTGAGACCTGTGCGCCGATGACAGTCGTCCCCCTGTACGCCTCGCTGCCGCCCACCCAACAGCTTCGGGTCTTTCAGCCTGCGCCAAAGGTCACGACCCAAACGCCACGACACACGTGATGCTGAGCGCGCACTTCCACTCACTCACACACTCACACACACTCCTTTCTGTGATCGTTACAGGGATCCAGGAAAGTGATTCTCTCAACAAACATCGCAGAAACGTCCATCACCATCTCCGGCATCAAATACGTCATCGACACGGGGATGGTGAAGGCCAAACGCTACAATCCAGGTGAAACGCTCAAGCCTCCTCTCCAAGCCCTTGCACACTGAGTCCCGAATTTTCTCAATCATTAACTGTGTTAATCTTTTTAATGACGGATGAAAGTTGAGGAGCGCTGCTGATGTCCTGGTGTTTCCGTGTATAATGCATGAATTGTTCTGTATCAGAGAGTGGTCTGGAGGTGCTGGCGGTGCAGCGAGTGTCTAAAGCCCAGGCGTGGCAGCGGGCCGGTCGAGCCGGCAGAGAAGAGGCCGGGTCATGCTACCGTCTCTACACCGAAGACGAGTTCGACAACCTCGCCAACATGACCGTGCCGGAGATCCAGAGGTATAACGCTCAGGGCCCGGTGTCACAAAACTACAGCTTAGATATAGCAGATAGTCAGACTTCACACATCTAAATCAGACCGTTGCACAAAGCACTAAAGACTCTCAATATCTTAAGTAGGGCTACACTGCAATGCATTCTGGGTAAAATAAGACACTTTTCATGCATACATGCAGGCATATGTATTTATGTATACAAAATAATTATACACAGCACACACACATATATTTTGTTAACACAAACTTTTATTTTGGATGTGATTAATCGCAATTAATCGTAATTTTTTTTAAGATTAATTGAAATAAAAAAAACTTTAATGATACTTATTTTCTTAAATTATACTTCTTTTCCTAAAAAAATATAAATATATATTATGCTATATTATTTATCTTAATATATATATATATATATATATATATATATACTATGCTATATTATACTATTTAAAAAAAAATAATACATAATTTCTTAAAAAATACTTCTTTAATAAAAATACTTCTTACTTACTAATGTCTCTGTAGGTGTAATCTGGCCAGTGTCGTTCTGCAGCTGCTCGCTCTGGGAGTTCCTGATGTTCTCAACTTCGACTTCATGTCTAAACCGTCGCCTGGTATGAACTCTCCAACATGTTATACCATACACTGCAATAATTATCTGCTTTATCTTGTTCCTGGAAGAAATATCTAAACATTCTTGAATCAAGATACATTAACTTGAGAAGTAAAATTATTTATATTACATTAAATTATATTAAATTACTTAAGATATTCAGTCTTGTTTTCTAAAACATTGATCAGAATGAAGTGTATTTTGAGTTTAAAATAGGAAAAAATAAATCTGCTAATGAGATATATATATTTGTATATATTTGTTCTAGTTTAAGCATAAACTCACTTAATTTTGATCAGACTTAATATCTTAAGTAATTTGCTTCTCAAGTAAACATATCTTATTCTTAATGTAATGTCATGTACTGGAAAATAAAACAAAAATTCATAGCAAGAACTATATATATATATATATTTTTTTTGCAATGTAGTGAAATCCCAAACTTTTTTCTCAGCCAAAGTCCACCTGAGAATTTAAGTTAATATTTCATTTTATCAAAACATTCACAGTTCTCTGATTTCTGTTGGTGATTTTTAGGTAAACAAATACAATACAATATGTTTTAGTACGTTTTTTTATTTTAATTTTTCAAATTTAGCTTGATTTTGATTTGTATTTATTTTACAATTATTTATATATATATATATATATATATATAAATATATAGCTTGATTTTTATTTATTTTTATTTTACAATTTTATATATATATATAAAATAAAAACAAATCAAAATCAAGCTATAAATATATATACACACATATATAAAATTGTAAAATAAAATCAAAATCAAGCTATATATATATATATATATATATTTATATTTGTAAAATAAAAACAAATCAAAATCAAGCTATATATATATATATAAGCTATATATATATATATATATATATATAGCTTGATTTTGATTTTATTTTACAATTTTATATATGTGTGTATATATATATATTTATAGCTTGATTTTGATTTGTTTTTATTTTACAAATATGAATAGCTTGAAGTTGATTTTGATGTTTTTATTTTACAAATATGAATATATATATATATATATATATATTTATATATATATATAGCTTGAAGTTGATTTTGATGTTTTTATTTTACAAATATGAATATATATATATATATATATATATATATATAGAGCTTGATTTTGATTTGTTTTTATTTTACAATTTTATATATATATATATATATATATATAGCTTGATTTTGATTTGTTTTTATTTTACAATTATTTATTTATTTATGTGTGTGTGTGTGTGTGTGTGTGTGTGTGTGTGTGTGTATATATATATATATATATATAAATAAACATTTTTAGCTTTTCCTCAACTCACAAACCTTAGTCTGCTATAATATATGACCTTCCCCAGGTTGTTACTATAATAAAAACAGCAACAACAACAAAACGACACAAATGTTCAATAATTAATAGTAATGTTCACTAATAACGATGATAGGATGCAATGGTTGCTTAATAATACAATCAGCTTTCATGTGCAGTTTGTTCAGTTAAAGATGTTTTCCCCGTGTGTGTGTGTGTGTGTGTGTGTGTGTGTAGAGTCGATGCGGACGGCTGTGGATCAGCTCAGTATCCTCGGGGCCGTCGAGAGGAAAGATGACCAGGTGTCGTTAACTCCCCTGGGCAAGAAGATGGCCTGTTTCCCTCTAGAGCCTCGCTTCTCCAAAGTAAGAAATACTCAGTTGTTATTAGATAATGCAAAGTGATTTTGTTGTTTCTTTCTTTTTTTGTCTATATAGACATGATTTGATAATGCATTAAAATATAAACGACTTCACTTGAAAGATGCAGATATACTTCCGGCTCATGGGACCTTATTTCAGATGATTTTTTCTTATGAATGGTAGTCAATGGCGAGAGACAACTCATCCTTTTTATTCCGTCTGAACTGTGCCTGATGTTTGTCAATTTAAAAGATATTCTGAAAGTCAAGAAAGTCACAGTTTGTCATGAAACAGAAGAGTAACATTTAGTTTTATGTGACAATCACTCAATGAACTACATCTCCCAGGAGGCGAAACAACGAGCGAGATCCGCTGTGCGGTCTGGTAAAACACTCAGACGTAACGTTACGATTATAACGCAACACTATAAACAATGACAGACGTTAGCTTCAGTAAAGTTAGCTTCAGACATTGAGAGAAAATGTGGGCCTTTGGGGTTTGTAGTCTTTATGTATTTTCACAGTCTTACACCGCAACAGTTTCACATCAAACTGCGACTTTCTTGACTTTAAAATGTATCTTTTAAATTGACAAACATCATATGTGTAATTCAGGCCACAAATCAAACAAAATCAAAATATTTGTTGTCTCTCGTCATTGACTACCATACAATATTTTTCCGAAATAAGGACCCATGGTGGTCGACTGGAAGGGGAGGGCTCTATATATATATGGAGAATTAAGAAATCCTTCTTATTAGCGACACCGGTGGCCGTTAAGTGAACTGCAACAACACACATTTAGATGAATATGTGAACATGTGCTGCTCTTTCCTCTCAATAACACAATGAACACACACAGAAATGAGAAAGCATCTGATCATAGAGATGTGGAGATCAGCTCATTAAAATCACACAGTTATGATAGTTTAATTATATATTTGAGACTCTGTAGATTGACTATGTGAGATTGTAGTTTGAATGAATCTTTTTTCTTTTGACATTGACATTACAGTCCAGAACGGCTCTGAACATTGTATAAGCATTAGTGTCAGTGAACAGAAGAGAAAAACACACGTCTAAATGTAAATGTAGATAAATATACACTTATATGCTGTATATTGTTCTGGGTTTGCATAGACGCTCCTGATCTCGCCCGAGTTCTGCTGCACTGAGGAGGTTCTGACCATCATCTCGCTCCTCTCCGTCGACTCGGTCCTCTACAACCCCCCCGCTCGCAGAGAAGACGTCCTCGCCGCCCGCAAGAAGTTCATCTCCAGCGAGGGCGACCACATGACGCTCCTCAACATCTACAGGGCCTTTAGGAAAGTCAGCGGGAACAAGGTACAGACATCACTTTCAGGCCAATGTCCTCAGGCACACGTTTCCTTTACTCTAGAGATGTAACGATACACACGTCATGATTCGATACTGAACTCACGATACGATATTATTGCAATTAACAGAATATTAACAGTTGATTAAAATGCTAAATGTGATTTTACATTGTGTGTGTAAACGAATAGCCTTGGACTCAAAGCACGGGACAATAGAGACACCAGAATAACAATATTCATGATTCTGAAGCTGAAAATACTGAATTATTGTAGATGAATATGCTTGATCTCTGTCACTGACTAGATGTATTTAAAATAATGTTGGCCACTTTTTACACTAATATCCCCCATTGCATTATTTTACATTATATTCAATATATTAGTTTAACCCTTGTGCTGCATTAGGGACATTTTTGGTCTTTTGCAGTTTAATTTCTTTGACCATTTTGGCTGTTTTAATGCAAATGGTATGAAATTTGGCAAAATTGTGACTTTTTGGATACATGTAAAAAATGTGATCCCATTTTGCAAAATATGTATAACACACACTGTGTAGATCAAATAGTAACACTCAGCACCATAATGACCAAAAATGGCCCATTGAAACCCATTTAAACGTGGTTTAAATCCGAGGCTGTCATTAATACATGAAACATGATTTTTGCTCAAACATCCTTTCATTTTGAAGCAAAAGCATTATATTTGCATTATATAGTGTATTCCACCAGATGACGTCACTACATATGTATTCCCTATGGGTGGAAATGCACCTTATTTTCCTGGTTTCCAATTAAAGGGTTAAAATCCTGAAATTGAATACATTTTTGGTAGTTATGATGAGGACTGATGCTGATTAAAAGATTTAACTTGGTAAAAGTGGAAAATAATGATAATACATAATATTTTAGGCAATGTTTAATTTGGGGCCATTTTGTGATTTAAAAAAAAAAAAATCTGACATAACACAAAATCTTTAAATGCACCAGAAATAATGTTGCTGCTAATCTTTGACATATTCAAGACTGTGATAATCCAAATCTAAAGTTTTCTCTTTGCATTTAGTTTATTGAAAATAATTAAATTTTTGTGTTTTTTCCTCTTATACAAATCGATGGTTTCGCCAACAAAACTGGTAATTAAAGGGTTAAAATCCTGAAATTGAATACATTTTTGGTAGTTATGATGAAGACTGATGCTGATTAAAAGATTTAACTTGGTAAAAGTGGAAAATAATAATAATATATAATATTTTAGGCAATGTTTATTACAGTATGTGGCCATTTTTGGTCCTTAATGCACTCAACGGTGTTTTAAAATCTAATGCAGCACAAGGGTTAATGTAGTGCTGACACTAAAACTAAACTGTTGAACACTGGCTGGTTATTTACTTCAAATATGTATTTTGGATAATTTTTAACCCCAAAAAAGCTACGGACTGCAGCTTTAATAAATAGCATTGCATGCGAGTTTGCATCTCTAACTCTGCGTCAGGACCGATCTCGATGTTGTGTGTATTTGCACGCTTTATAACAGGAGTGGTGTCGAGAGAACTTCGTGAACAGCAGGAACATGGGGCTGGTGCTGGAGGTTCGTTCGCAGCTGAGAGACATCTGCATCAAGGTAGAGATACACACACACACACACATGAGTGAGCAAAACCACGTGCAAACGTAACTTTGAGAATGTGTTCGTTTCTCATATAAGAGTCTTTGTACCATTAAAACGAGTTTGTACTGTATTTTATTTACATTTTTTATTCTAAACTGTTTTGATTATTCTGATTTCTTTTGATTATTTTAATTTCCTATCTAAAATAAATTTAAATCTGTCTGTCTGTCTGTCTATCTATCTATCTATCTATCTATCTATCTATCTATCTATCTATCTAATCTATCTATCTATCTATCTAATCTATCTATCTATCTATCTATCTATCTATCTATCTATCTATCTATCTATCTATCTATCTATCTATCTATCTATCTATCTATCTATCATCTGTCTATCAATCTATCTATCTATCTATCTATCTATCTATCTATCTATCTATCTATCTATCTATCTATCTATCTATCTGTCTATCTATCTGTCTATCTATCTCTGTATATCTATCTATCTATCTATCTATCTATCTGTCTATCTATCTGTCTATCTATCTCTGTATATCTATCTATCTATCTATCTATCTATCTATCTATCTATCTGTAAATCTGTACATCTATCTATCTATCTATTTATCTATCTGTATATCTATCTGTCTGTCTGTCTGTCTGTCTATCTACATATATCTGTATATCTGTCTATCTGTCTATCTATCTATCTATCTATCTATCTATCTATCTATCTATCTATCTATCTATCTATCTATCTATCTATCTATCTATCTATCTATCTATCTATCTATTTATCTATCTGTATATCTATCTATCTGTCTGTCTATCTACATATATCTGTATATCTATCTATCTATCTATCTATCTATCTATCTATCTATCTATCTATCTATCTATCTATCTATCTATCTGTCTATCTATCTATCTATCTATCTATCTGTCTATCTGTCTATTTATCTATCTGTATATCTATCTATCTGTCTATCTATCTATCTATCTATCTATCTATCTATCTATCTGTATATCTATCTGTCTGTCTGTCTATCTACATATATCTGTATATCTATCTATCTATCTATCTATCTATCTATCTATCTATCTATCTATCTATCTATCTATCTATCTGTATATCTATCTGTCTGTCTGTCTATCTACATATATCTGTATATCTATCTATCTATCTATCTATCTATCTATCTATCTATCTATCTATCTATCTATCTATCTATCTATCTATCTATCTATCTATCTATCTATCTATCTATATATCTGTATTTCTATCTGTCTGTCTGTCTGTCTGTCTATCTACATATATCTATATATCTGTATATCTATCTATCTATCTATCTATCTATCTATCTATCTGTATATCTATCTGTCTGTCTGTCTGTCTATCTACATATATCTATATATCTGTCTATCTATCTGTCTATCTATCCATCTGTATATCTATCTATCATCTGTCTATCTATCTATCTATCTATCTATCTGTCTGTCTGTCTGTCTGTCTCTATCTCGTTCCATCTATCTCATTCTATCTATCTATTTTTATGTGTTTTTTCTATCTATCTATCTATCATCTCTCTCTCTCTCTCTCTCTCTCTGATTTGTTGCCCATGTAATAAGTCTGTGATCTTCTGTTCTTCAGCTGAACATGAAGCTGGAATCGTCTCTGTCAGACCTGGCTAACGTGCGGCGCTGTCTCGCTCACGGTTTGTTCATGAACGCTGCAGAACTGCATCTGGACGGCAGCTACGTGGCTCTGGACACCCATCAGACGGTGTCCATCCATCCCTCATCGGTCCTGTTCCAGGCCAAACCGGCGTACGTGGTGTTCAACGAGCTCCTGCACACGTCTCGCTGCTACATGCGGGATCTGTGCCTGGTGGATGCTGATTGGCTTCATGAAGCCGCGCCCGAGTATTTCCGCCGCAAGCTGCGCGCGACAAAGAGTTACAGTCCACTACACATCCAGAAGACTGCATGGTAGGAAGAACACACAGAAGTTTTTTCACAATATGCATTTTGTCGACATCACATGTCAGCGCTAGTGCCGTTGCCGTAGATGAACTGTTTGGATGCTACGCTTCTTCTTTGGATTTGAACTGTTATGCTGATATGCAACGCATTAGGCAGTTTTTCCAAAGAGTTTGATTAATCGAGTGCTTTGTTAACTGGAATTTTTCTAGAAGTGAATGAATGAGTCCTTTATACTTGCTCTAAATCTAAAGATGCCATGCCTGTTTCTACACTTCTTTTACAAACTGCTGAAGAGGTCTGATTGAATGAAATTAATTTTTTGCTTCGTCAGGAATGTTTGCACGTGTGTTTTATGCGTTAGTCAAGGTCACAAAACTCCATTTTAGATCAGTTTAAAGGTTTAAAAAAGAGACTAAAACACATTTTTTGTTCCGTGTTATTGATCACCTCAAAATTCAAAAGTGAAAAAAATTATTTTGGGTTGTTATAGTTAACTAAAACTAAAAAATGTTAATTGAAATAAAATGAACGATAACCTAAAACAAAATAAAAGCTTACATATATTTTATTTCAGTTAGCTTTCAAGGCAACATTTATTATTTTTATTTGGTTTTACTAAAACTAAAAATGTATAAAAACTATACAGTCATATTTAAAAACAAAATAATAAAACATTTACTAGAATTAAAATGGAAACATAAAAATGCCAACAAAATTCATTCAAAATATTGAAAACTATAATAGCAGCTAAAAAAAGGATTGTTATGATTTGTCATATTGTGACATTATTTCCATGACAATTAAACAATTTTCCTCCAGATTCTGATAATTGTAAAGCAATAAACTGCAATACAGGGCTTTATCATTAAAAATTTTTTATAATCTAATAACTTGATGTTTGTTTGTGTATGGTAATGAGAATTAGGAGGGGTTAATTGTCATTAAAATAAGGTACTATATATATTAGGGCTGTGCAAAAATTAATTGCGATTAATCGCATCCAAAATAAAAGTCTGTGTTTACATAATATATTTGTGTGTGCTGTATATAATTATTTTGTATATATAGATACCTATGCATGCATGTATATATTTAAGAATTATTTGCGCTTACATTCTATATATATATATATATATATACATAATCTATATTATATAAATATAAATATTTTATATATGAATAACACATTTTCTTAAATATATACATGCATGTGTGTGTAATTATATATACAAAATAATTATAAAAAGCACACACAAATATATTATGTAAACACAGACTTTTATTTTGGATGCGATTAATCGCAATTAATTTTTGCACAGCCCTAATATATATATATAGGTATATATATCTAAAGGTAAAATATGAAGATTCAGATGCAAAAGCCTCTAAATAAATGCCATTTGAAATTTTCTTCTTTAATGATGATTTTTATCAAACTTGTATATTTAAGTTCAGTAATTTCACTTGAATAACAATTAATAGGTAATTATCATTGCCATTTAAGTGAAATCACTGAACTTAAATATACAAGCTTGATATATATATATACTGAGGTTTTGTTTAGCTAGAATTTATTGCACAGATCACTGAATATTTGAATTCGACTCAAACCTGAAATACTTTAGTTTTGTTCTATAAATGCAGCATTTGGAATGTTGTGGTTCTAAGTTCCGGTGCCAATTTTAGAACCAGTTCTGGATGAAATGGTATTCTGATCTAGATTCTGATCACATCAATTTGTAAATGTAAATGGGTGGGGAAAACAGTAGTTGATTTTCAGTATATTACCCATATTAATGTAATGCATGCCACTTAGTTATGGGGAATAAAAAGCAGATCACATGCACATCTGTTTAACAAATAGGCCTACTTCATTGTTTACTTCACTTTGCAAATCATATGTATTCTTAGATAAGTAGATATGACCATGTATGTATGCTGTGCATGAAATCAGATGGATAAAATGTGATCACTCAGGTTTTTATGGTACACACGATGTACTTGTGCACATGATTAGTATTAGTATACAAGACTTTACAGCATGGACAGAGAAAGCTTCCGAACTTTTGTTTGTGAATGCAACAGATTTCCACAATCTTAATAATAAAAAAAGGTTAAGTCAAAAGGAATGTTTTATCTCATCTCATCTTTATTGAATTCTTTTAAGATTAATGAAAATGTAAATGTGTATCTTTAATTAGATGCTCTGTCAAAATGTTGGGTAAGGCATTCATTTGTTAGAATAAAAATCTAAAGAGAGTATCATGGATCAGGATCATGGTCACGTGAGCGTTATTTACACTTGAAAATAAAGGTCACTGCTCTCACGGTTTGGGTGGGTAGAGATTGCGACTATTTTTAGTTATGGCTGTTCATAGTAGAAGCCACAACTCAAAGTAACTCGAGTGAGTTAAACGTATTTCACAAGATGTAAACAACATTGGTCCAGAAGCACTTCCTGTTTCAGTTCCTTTATTTCACATGTAAAGAAAACATCTTAAAGATGTTTGTTTAACTTTTTGATTCAGTTTTAAATGTTGTGTTGGTTGTATTTTATCCCAGCTTTTATGTAGTGTTAAAAAACTGAAACAGGAAGTGCTTCTGGACCAGTGTTGTTTACATCTTGTGAAATGGTCTATAATAACAGATGTTGTAGCAGTTGTTTAAACCGCATGCACACACATTATCCCTTATGTAAATAGTCGCATAGCCTCTTTTGTTTATTTGTGAGGCTACATGAAGAAAATCTGAAGCTCATGTTACATATATCTATTTATTCATCTGACACCTTTTCTTTGAAACTTTATATATATCCAAAAACGAACTATGCTAAATTAAAATGAAAAGGATGGATATTCAAACGCTGCTTATACAAAACATAAACAACGCAAGACCACATTGAGAATTACGCAACTTTAATTAAGTCTTCCATTGTTGAAATTTACAGCGTCTTTAAGAACACATCATTTCCTTTAAGCTGAACACGTTTTATTTCCAAAGTCGGTGAACGTTTAAGACGTGAAACACCAAACACCCAAACACAACACACACGTCAGAACTGCTGCGGCACACACCAGCGTATCACGTGACAGCAGCAGAATGGAACAGGTGCGCATGCGCGCGCCTCGAACTGAATGACATCAACATTCAGTGGGTCGGGAAAAAGGCAAAACAGATATTTGGACCACGATCCGGGTTTCACTCATCAATTTCCAGTATGTGCGGTCAGATTCTGTAAAGGATTAAAAACAAAAACATTAGGAATACTCGCAATAAAAAAATGCATTCGATTTGTTATTATTACATAATTACAAACAGGAGATGCATGTAATCTCGTGAAAAGTTGATCTCTAGTGGTTACATAAAACAGGAGTTGGAGCACAAAGAGGGTGGAGGACTTGCCTAGACATGTCACTCAGTAAGTGTGCAAACACATTTAACTGATCATACTTGTTTTTCTTTTAATTGAACATGTATAAAGGCAAATGCAAGTCAAAACAGAATTAAACAATAATAATATAATTATAAACAGTAGACAAAATGTCAGTAAAATAGACAAAAGCAAAAAACAATGAGCCAGGGGTAACATATAATTTAAAATAAATTCAAGAGAGGGAGGGAAAAATGCCCATTTTTCTCATTATAAAAAAGCATAATCTGATTACAAGTAAATTACCTCGATGTATTTTCCTCAGGATGTCGAGCTCTTGGTTCTCCTGCGTTTTTCACTGTTTTGCAGTTTTTCTGTTATTTTTCTCTCGTGTCCGGCTGGGGAATGGCGATTAGTGTTCAGTTCGATCTCCTTCTTACTTCTGCCTTTTCCTCCGGCATGGCAGGGATATTCCTCCAAGTTATAATAATCATATTGATCATAGTGGGCTTCTTCAAATGACACTAATCTATCGATGTCCGTGCCGGCCATGTTTATTAGAATATACTCTTGACTTGCTGCACGAGCTCTTCTCTTCTGTGAGTAAACAAACAACACTGAAGTCACGCAGTTTTCTGAAACGCCAAAGTCACGTGGGTACTAGAGCTCGGCGGTGATTGGCGGAGAGTTCTTGCTTTCGTGTGAGTGGCTGCATTTTAATACGATTCGTCTGATTGGTTCATTTGAAGCTATTGTGATTGGCTGACCGCTAGGCTGTTTTTATCCATGCTTCCATGCAAAAAGAAAGCTCACTTCCATGATATTTTTCTTCTTTTTTATTGACAGAAGTACATTCAACGTTAAAAAGTCATATAGGACTGTATATATATATTTTCATATAGTCAGTCATACGTATATTATACAATTCACACTGCATTCCTGAGCAGTTTTGCAGTTCTGTGTGATACAAACCATATGTTTTGTTTTGTTTTCCAACCATTTCAAATAAAAAATGTTCCATACAAATTTTAAAAATATATTACAAAAGAAGCATTTACGCGATTGTCTGCCTAAGTTTCCTACATACTTCTGCACAGCCTTCACAGTATGATTCCCATCCTATCCATGCTAGCAACATGCTAATCATGCTAACGACAATGTCAAACATGCTAACAATGTGTTAAAACATGCTAGCGACATGTTAAAACTTGCTAACAATGTATTAAACCATGTTAAGCAGGAAAGAATACAATTTAACTACAGACTAACTACTTACATGATAGCAACATGCCTATCATGTTAGTAACATGCTAAAAACAAGTTAGTAACATGCTAAAACTAGTCAGCAATGTGTGCAATAACATGCAAGTAACTTTTTTGTTTTTCTTTTTACTCTTATAAAGAAATCTAGCATTTCAAGATAAAAGTCTAAACATTTCAAGATTCTATTCGAAATTAATTACGAGAATAAAGTTATATTTTAAGAATAAAGTCAAAATTAAGAGAATATGTCTTCCATAAAAGTTATTTTGTGTGTGTGTGGCAGAACTGCAAGTGTGTGCGGCAATAAAGCACACACGCAACTTCTATGGAAGACTCGATTTGTTTCGACTTTATTCTCTTTTTTCCCCCAAAATTAATCAAAGTTATATCTCAGTAATTCCTTTTTAATGAGATGCACTTTTCTCCAAAACCAAAATGTAACAAAGTTTTAGGTGGTGTAGCCTAACTGTAGGCTGTTTGCTTTAACAGTTAGGCTATTGTTAGTAAATCTGTCAAAGCATGGTTGCGAAACCTTGAAAAAAATATTGCACATATGTCTTTAATAAATGTTCATTTTAGAAAACCACAGCAGTGCAAAATATGCAAGCACGTGGTGCAGCAGAAACAAGCCACAATGTGGCAGTGTGACTTCATGGTGTAACTTCATTAATGTCAATGTCGTTATGGCTTCACAAAGATGTCATTCACTCTCAGTTATTTTTAGATGTACAAAACAGCACGTTATTCTGCTGCTTTCTTACCATATTATTTTGATGCATTGTCTTAATGTACACGCTAGTTTGTTGCGCAAACAGTTTTACAGTTTCTCACCATAGCGGCTAATAAATCTGATGTCTCGCACATTCAGAGAAAACATCTTACACGTTGAAAAATAAGGTGGATAGACTATTTTAATAAGTTGGATAGACTATTTTAATAAGGTGGATAGACTATTTTAAGCTGTCTACCACTAGCAAAGCTTGCCAAAATGCTGAATGTGCTAAAATCATGTTAACAACATGCTAAAAATGTGTTAAAATATGCTACCAACATGGTTATTTATGTTGACAAGACAACATGCAAATCATGTTAGAAACATGTTTTAACTTTTTCTGAATAAAACCTCCAAACTTTAAGTTTTTCAAAATTATTTTGAACTTCTTCAACATTTGTCATCCAACTTTACTCTTGTTTTAACTAAAGTAGCAAACTCTGTTTATAATGATGTCTGTTATACTAAAACAAATCAGCACAGTATACAGTAGTACAATGTTAGTAGACCAAATAATGCAAATCAAAAACACACAATTAATGACACATTTAAGTTTTTCACAGTCATTTTTTTTTTTACCTCGTGTAACCTTTTTGTTATCTTGGTGGTGTTTGAGACAACACTCCCCTTAAAGTGCTTTGAGCGCAAAGAAAAGTGCTGTTTAAATGTAATTAATTATTATTGTTATTATTTTTAACCTGCTAGTATATATAAATATAAGTATATGTTTTCCTACTGTCCACCACAGTGACCCTCAGTAATGTGTGTTAAAACCAGACTGTAAAAGGGTTAAAACAATCAAATGTTCACACATAATATAAGTTATGTTATAATATTTTCTTCTATTATTTCAATGTTTTTATTATCATTGTATTCCAAGCTTTGGTAGTATTGTATTATTTACAGTCATGCCAATAAAGCAATTTTGAATTTAATATTAGCCTATGTAGCCTAAGTTAATCAAAAGTTCTCTATTTCTTTATACACAGTAAGTTCTCTCTTTCTGTACACGCCTGCAGCTTTTTACAACATGCGGGTGAAATCAGAGGGCAAAGGGCCACACAAAGACGCCCTGAATTTTATTCTATTATAAAAGCCCCCACTAACACAAGAATGGCGAGACGCTTGATAGACACAAGCCTTGTCGGACAGACCACGCCCACATTATGCCCAAGCCACGCCCCCATGGTCTGATGACACGTCCCGACGCTTTTCCACGTCGCGCGCCCAACGGTTGAGGCAGGGGAGGCTGCGCGCGTTCGTGCTTAGGCCGGGAAAAAATGGCGGCGCCCGTCTTGCGAGTGTCCACCCCTCGCTGGGAGCGGATAGTCCGGCTTCTCGTGTGTCTCTCAGGAATCCTGATATCCCTGTACGCTTTCCATGTGGAGAGGGAAAAGACTCGCGACGCCAGTTACCGCGCCATGTGCGACCTGAGCAGCTCCATCAGCTGCTCCAAAGTCTTCACGTCCAGGTGAGAGAGAGAGGGGCTGTGTGTCAAAACCTAGCGACTTCCCTACATAGACAACGTTTGTGTCTGTCATAGGTGCGTTTGAGCGCTCGGAAACAACATTTCGACCCCTTTTGTTTATTTTTAGTTCATTTTAGGGGCGTTCCAGAGTTTAAGTACGCGCGTGAAGAGCTGAAAATGCTGTCTAGATAGGGGGTTTCGGTTGGTTTTGACACACAGCCGGAGAGTCGCTCCGGGCCGCCTCACTGACTGAGAATTTTATCAAATAAAAATATTAGTCTTATGTTTATGGTGTTTTTTTGAAAAAGCTTATTGGCGTAGGCCACACATCTAAATATAAATGAAACTACTTTCTTTTAAAGCTGTATTTGAGTGTGGCTTTTGTCTTGTGAAACACAGTAGCAGCTAATGCTAACCGTGCTAATGAGTGAATGAGTTCAATATCAGTGTGCTGAATGTTGTAATAATACTCATATTATTTCATATGCGTTCATTTATGAGAATAAATATAAATAAATTGTGGCTTGGGGGTGAAATCAAAGCCACTCATTTATTTATAAGCATATTCAGCTAACATGACAGCACATCTCTTATATGAGTACAACAGGCTGTTTCATACCTGTCATCAGTTTATAACATATGACGTTTATCTGCACCTTTAAATGTGTTATTATTGATGTATATGGCTGAAGAAGTGGATGGGTTTGATCTGGGTTCAACTTTGGTTTAGTAACCTTTAAAATCAGTGTGGTTTATATATGAGAAGTCAGTTCCTGATTTTACTACTGAAGGAGACACCCTCACACATGATCTGACCTTTAATGGTGTGGTTAAGCAATTATTTATAGTGCTTACTTTATTTTATGGTTTGAACTATGATAATATCATCATTTGTTTATACTGATTAGATTAAAGTAATAATGTAATGATAACGTGTGAGGGCGTATCCTTCATTTGATATATATATATATATAAAAATGTTGACTGATATATATCAGGATAGATCAGCTTTCATAAGGGATTATTTTTCTTTTGCTTATCGAGATGACGGCAGACAGAACTGCTTTGGATGTGCTTCATGTGTCTTGCAGATCTGGTATTAATAGAGTCTCTGGCTTTATCTGTGATGTGCCCACTCATCACTGAGATAAATAGGACATCATTATATATCATGGTCACTTATTTTATTACCATCAAGTGTAGTTTAAGAGCTACGCAAGCTGTGTTTTAGCATATCTTGTCTTTGGTGATTGGGTTATTTGCTCACAGAGGAACGTCCTGAATGTTCAACTGAGAAAACAACCAAACAAAAGTCCCAGCTGGGTGAAGGTTTTCAGGAACGTTACATAATCAGGCTTCGTCTCTTAATCAGTCTCGCTCTTAAAGGGAACCAGCATTTATAGACTTAATTGTGCAGAGTTCAGTTCAGATGGCTTTGCGTGATCGAGATCTTTTGCTAGGCCTATGTTTCGCCGCTCTGTTGGGAATCAATCCACACAGCGTTGATCATTGAGTCTTCACTGCACTCCTATCTAAAGGTTTGTGGAAGGGGAAATATGTTATTTTATGCTCTAAGAGGAATATATATCTCATCTCAAATGGAGTTGCCAGACAAACCAAAGATAGTCTAATGGGTCAATGCTCGTAGCTTGTTTGCAGTTTCAGACCAGTGAACTCTTGTATTTAAAGTGGAATTAATTTGGAGTGCAGCAAACCTGAAATGCAGACACTAGAACAGAAGATAATAGCATTATTTTGATGCAGGTATCAGAAATTGAATTGACTAGGTCCTTAAAGAGAGCAAAAATTGTCCTTTAAGTAAAAAATTCAATTTATTTTGTCCATAAGGAAATTGTTTTTTAACAGTAATGTACAAAGCTTTACAGACTAGTCTGGACTCCATCGCATCTTTCATTGGCCAATAACTTCGAAGAGGCCGTCTGACTGACATGCAAAGCAACCAATCACATAGGGGTGGGCGATATGGAAAAAATATCATATCACGATTTTTTTAGGAAAATCACGATCACGATTTTTTATCACGATTCTTTTTCAAGTTGGTTTTAATATTTTGCAAGTGGCTGTTCTTCACTGAATAAATTGATTCTTATTAAAGCTATATTAAAGTTCTCAGTCAGTGAGTGATTTTCTCCTTGTGTTTTTTTTGTTGTTTTTTTTTGTTTTTTGTTTTATTAACACTAAAGGGATAGTTCCCTCAAAAATGAAAATTGTCTTAATTTAGTCTCTCAAGATGTTTTAAACCCAAATAAGTTTCTTTCTTCTGTTGAAAATAAAAGTTATTTTGAATAATGTGGGTAACCGAACAGTTGCTGGTCCCCTTATAGTTTTTTATAGGTTCTCTCCTGCATGGAAGTTAATGGGGACCAGCAACTGTTTGGTTACCCACATTAAAAAAAAATGTCTTTTGTGTTCAGCACAAGAAAGAAATTAATACAGGTTTGGAACAACATTAGAGTGAGTAAATAATGACGGATTTTTTTTGTTTTTTTTTTGTGAACTGTCCCTTTAAGGACAAGCGGCAGTGCTATGTATTCCTGTCGCTTTTAGACCAGCACGCGACGCGTTTAATATAGACGCATATTACACCAGATATTCTCTCAAATGTTTGCTTTCACTTTAGACATAGCCTGTATGTAAACATTGTGTGTATTTAACAGAATTAGCATAATAAGACTCGAAAGATAACTTAGTCCAGTATTCAGGCGCTGTTTGACAGGCTTCTAGTGCCTGTGTGCGTCGGGGGTTATGCGGTCAGGAAAGCGCACGTTAGAACAGCGCATCAGCGCGTGAATTGAATGTTTAACCGGCAAGGCTTATGCAAATAATGAACTTTTGTGAATTGCAGTTTCCCGTACCTATTCATTAACGTGTGATCATGTGTAGGCTACGTCGCGTTGTACAGTTGAGACGGAGGAGCCAGAACTGAACTGATAGAATGCACTGTAACACGATACTACGATATTTCTTCAAAAGCAGATCGTGGAGACATTTTAATCGTCCACGATTAAAAATCGTCATATCGCACACCCCTACAATCACAGTTTGTTTTGTTTAGGGGTGTGAAAATGACGCCTACAATAAAAGACAGGCGTGTAAAACTCTTGGATGTATTTGACAAAGTTTATCCCATGCTTCACATAATTGAAAATCCATCTTTTAGTTGATCCTGATAAACGCTCATTATCACAGTTATAAACATTACAGCTTTCTTTTTCCATGAGGGGGTTTGGCATCACGACGGCTTTGTTTCCAGGTAGAACGTTAACGAAAGCGACTCGCACATCTTTCGTAAGTCCTGTAGAATTCAACCAATCAGATGATGAACTCGTGAAGTGTTTCCAATTTTATGTTCCTTATGCATCAGTTCAGCCAACAGTTTGTTAGTGTAATGTCTGAGACTATTTACAGACAGACCTGTTGATGTTCAAATCGCAAGTTTAAGAAGGCATTTTTAAAAGCCAAAGTGAGGAACGACCCCATAATCCTGCACAGATCCACGACTAAGAGAAATTACTGTTACCTTGGCAATGAACGTCATTTTAAAAGAGCTTTTCAGAGAACGCCCTATCCCATGAAGCATTGTGGGTGATCAAGCTTGTGTAATTGCTATGTATAGAGCAACTCATTACCAGGGTTGAGTATCGAGAATCGAGTATCGATTGGAACCGGGACTAACTTTTAATTTTTCCCGGAATCGTTCAAAAGTTCAAATTTCGATTCCTAGTTTCAATATTCACAGTCCGCCGAGCGGAAGAAGAAACCACTGAACAACACCAAAGAAGAAGCGTCTACCGGAAGTGTTGGCATAACCGCGCGAGTCGAACATGAGTAGCTTACGTCGGTGGTCCAAAGTGTGGCTTCACTTTTCTAAAAAAAGGTGTTTGGCACTGGTGTTGGCTCTTTGATGACTCCATTGGTAGGAAGTTATGAAGCTGCAGTGCTGTTACAGGCCTTTTCCAGGGTTAGATTATAGAAAAGATTTCAGGATTTTCATATACTTCAGACCCATATAAGAGACAGATTCCAGTTCTACATAAACCGTATTTGGAATCCAGTTTCTACGTTCAAGTTTACTCATAAGGTGGTGATACACAGGGCAACTTTTTGAGCAATGTTGCCATTAACGGTCAACAAGATGAGACACAGGTCCCACGACCGGTCCAAATTATACAGATAGGAATATATTGCCCATTTTCAATGGGAAAGTACCCAAGCAACAATCGCTCGGCAAGATTGTCCAGCAACATTGCTCAAAAAGTTTCCCTGTAACTTTGTCAATTTTCAAAATGCTTTTTATTGTTTATTGTGTTGGTAGTATATGTGAATTAACAATGTTTACTCGCTCTCCGTGCTACCTGGACCGAGAAATTCGTGTTTATTTGTCAGTAGAGCGTTAAATATAATGCAGTTAAAATTGACTATTTTTACCCAATATTTATCCTTGCTGTGTCTGGAATGCAAATGCTGGAATTGGATATGACTGGAAACCACCACATTTCTCCTTTATTGGTGTAGTTTCAAACAATTAGGGTCAGTTCGCACCAATAAAGGGAAACCATTCTGTTTATATGCGCATGCCTTGATCATTGTGTAGTTTTGATTTAGGCCAGATATTCTGTCTGAATGTTCTTGTGTTCCCAAGAGGAGCCCTGAGCGCTAAGATATATATATATATATATTTATATATACTGTATAGGGGTGTCACGATTTCGATATTAAATCGAAATCGATCGAAATTAATTCAATGGTATCGAAATCGAAATAAAAAATGGTATCGTCGATACTGCCACGCCCCATGTCGTGTCCGTGATGGAAAGTTCGGATCGTTTTACTGACTCTATTGTTCAATCTCGTTCATCAAAATTAACTAAACTTTTTTGCTAGTCATTTCAGGGGCTTTAAATGTTATACTATTAACATGCAAATTCCCCGAACATTAAGAAGATGTACATATTGAATGCAGTGAAAAATAATTTACAGAGAACATAATTACTTTACCTCCCGAGTCTTTTGTTCATTTGTCGCGTGACAGAGGCAATGAACAGGTCGTTTATGATGAATGACTCATTCATGATGAACGACTCATCACAGTGTGGAAAACAAAACACCTGTTGAAAGGCTGCGAGTCCTCTAACTGACACATATGGCAACTATAGAAGACCCATCAACGGAACTTGAACACCCTCCTGCTTCTCTGAAGTCGCCGGTGTGAAGGTATTTTGGATTTGCAGTGCGGTATGTTGACAGCGTTCGCGTTGTCGACAAAACAGCCACAGTTTGCAAGCTCTGCTATGTGCGTGTACCATATTCGTCCTCTGGCAACACGATTAACATGGTTGCGCATCTCCGCAGACAGCACAAAAATATAGATTTGTCGGTCAAACCAACAACTGTACAAACTACTCTCCCGTCTCCATTTGGAATTAAACTTCCAAGTAACTCAACTCATGCAATTACAAGCGCCTTAGGAGTATTCATCGCTGCAGATATGCGACCTTATTCGGTGGTGGAAAACTCCGGATTTAGGGCCGGTTCACATATCACGTCTTTTGCACGCTCAAGTTCGTTATTTCAAATGTAGGCGCACGGTATGCGCGCTCATAATGGAAGCGGTGCGGCGCGCTCTTTTTTTCCATGGGCGTCCGCGCCGCGTCGAGATAAAAACATCTCAACTTTTCAGAATACCGCAAGCGCACCATACGCACACAATAGGTCATGTGACAAGAACCAACTGAAGCGCAACCGCCCTGGCGCTTTGCAAAATGAAGAATGCGGCGCGCCCAGCGTTTTCTACGCGTTTTTAGGCGCTATATGTGAAACTGATAATAGCAGCTCTAAACAAAACAACATATCCCTCTTTAGGAAGAACATAAAATAATGAAAAATACAGTCATCATTCTCAGGGGATAAAAAGTAGTTATTTGTGTGGTATATGTTTTTTTTATAACAGAATATAACTGTTCGGAAATAGTTTAAGATGCTTAATTATTCAGAGAAGACTAGTATGGAGTCTATGGACATTGCTGTTTTATTGCTTTTGTTTGTTTTGTTGTGATTGTGAACATAAAGCTCATCTTCTGAGAAGACTGCAGTTACAAAAGCAAAGTAACCTGCCATTTAGTTTCTCTTAAGTTTCCAATTGACTTAATAAAGTTATTGTTACATTTATGATGTTACTTGTTTTTGTTATATTTTAAATTTGGCAATGGTGTAGTGTACATTGTGAACAAATTTATATTGCAAAATGCATAAATGTGTAGTCTAAAAATTGCATAGCAATCTGCGCTTTACATTTTTTTTTAAATCGAGAATCGAATCGAATCGTGACCTTAGAATCGATAACTTAATCGAATCGAGGATTTGCAGAATCGTGACACTCCTAATACTGTATATATATATTTATAGTCTCTAATGTTGTCTGCTTTCAACTTCTGCTTTTTTACGGTTTCTTTCTGTTGTGTTCATCTTCTCTCTAGATGGGGTCGAGGATTTGGACTGTTGGGATCCATTTTTGGGAACGACAGTGCAGTAAACCAGCCAAACAGTGTCTATGGGATTTTGTTTTATGTCTTTCAGCTGTTACTAGGTAAGAACGATCATAAACCGCATTATGATATGCAGATTATGCCACTGTTTTACATTAACAGGTTTTGTGAAAAAAATCCTGTTTGATTTTTCAGACATGGGCTAAGTGTTCATTGAAGCGATAACTATATCTGTCTAAAGACGTTTCAGTAAGGCCGTTAAAATCGATTCCCTATTTTCATTTTCGAAACTTGTGTTGGTTGGTCCGATCGATTGTGCAATCGTTTTTCAATCGTAAAGTGACACCCCTAACAGGTACTTTATTAGGGATGCACCAGTATAGAAAGTATATGCCATAATAAATGTTCCTTTATGGCCAGAATCTTGATATTTCAAACTATATGCGTCTATTGGTCCCTGATGAATGTCTTTGGTCTTTGAGTGCATTGTTTTTTTTACTCTCCGTTCTGCATCAAGTTCAACTTTTAAAAATGTGTTGAGATTTCTGCGTGCACTTTTGTTCAATGTAGCTTTATTTAAACTAGGGCTATTTTCACTTACAATTTCTCAACCGCTTGATTGTTTATTCAGCTCTTTACATGATACCTTATGTATCAATATTATATTATATTATATTATATAGAGCGATATAAACTGCTTGTATCATCGCAAAATGTAAACCATATTGTCGCCCAGCTCTAATCTGATAGGCATGAAGATATAATGAACTTTAACATCATGTTTTTTTTTTCTGCAAAGTTGCTTTGAAACAATGTGTATGCGAAAACATTATACAAATAAAATTGACTTGACTTTATTTTGACAGTTATGAAAACAATATAATTGAGAAACTGTTATGGTGTTTAGTAGTTTTCAGTAGGTGTGGAAGTGCAATTTTATTTTGATATAATTTGTTTTTATTGTTTTTTGATATATTTTTTTTTATTTATATTTTTCAGTTGAATTATATATTCAAAGATCAATGAAATACACTGATTAAAAATAAAACAATAAAAAGTGTTGAATTACTTTTGTTTTTCAGTTTAATTATATATTTAAAGAAGGGCTGTCAAAGATTAATCGCGATTAATCGCATCCAAAATAAACGTTTGTTTACATAATATGTGTGTGTACTGTGTTTAATTATTTGGCTTGTATAAATACACACATGTATATATTTAAGAAAAATGTGTTCTATTTATATTAGGGCTGTCAAACAGTTAATCGCGATTAATCGCATGCAAAATAAAAGTTTGTTTTTACATAATATATGTGGGTGCATGTATAAAAAATATTTTATATAGAAATAATATTTTTTTCTTAAATATACATGCATGTGTGTGTATTTATATATATATTAGGGCTGTGCAAAAATTAATTGCGATTAATCGCATCCAAAATAAAAGTCTGTGTTTATTTACACATAAAATATTTGTGTGTGCTGTATATAATTTTGTATAAATAAATACCTATGCATGCATGTAAATATTTAAGAATAATTTGTGCTTAAATTATGCATTTATATAAATACATAATCCATTATATAAATATAAATATTTTATATATGAATAACACATTTTCTTAAATATATACATGCATGTGTGTGTATTTATATATACAAAATAATTATATACAGCACACACAAATATATTATGTAAACGCAGACTTTTATTTTGGATGCGATTAATCGCAATTAATTTTTGCACAGCCCTAATATATATATATATATATATATATATATATATATATATACACACAAAATAGTTATACACAGTGCACATATATTATGTAAAAACAAACTTTTATTTTGCATGCGAAATGATGCGATTAATCGTTTAAAAACGCCAATAAAAAGATCAATGAAATACACTTATAAAATGACAATTAAACATAAAATAATAGGTGAAGTTTCTAAAGTCAGTGGTGTTGAATTACAAATTTGTTTTTGTTCATTTGTATGTTTTTTAGATAAATGATATATTCAAAGATCAATGAAATACACTGATAAAAAAGACAACTAAAAATAAAACAATAGGTGAAGTTTCCAAAGTCAATGATGTTAAATTAGGATTTTTCCCATAATCAAGCAGCCATAATTTTAACACAAGAACACACATGTTGTTTCCAGTTCCTTAAACTACATTTACTAGTGTGGGATTTATGTTGAAACTCGTAGGTGATAACATTCCTGTCTCCGTCTAGGTTTATTTGCGAAACACCTGATAGTTCACATCAGTTTGTGTAGTGTACAGTGTCTGTATTAGCCAGAGAGGAAAGTAAACTCGTATCGTTTCCTGTAACAGGATTGAGACTGATACTGTAAGGGATGTGCGAGCGTATCAGGTTATAGTAGGAACTTTAATGTCTGTAATCTAAAGCGGCCTCACAGACCTCTGAATTAATGCCTTCCTTGTTCATATCTGTCACCGCTGACGGGTGAAATCTCGAGTCGTTTCAGTGATAAAACACACGTCAAACATTCACAACCTTAGTTTAACCTCACGACTCCTGGCTTGACGGATTGTTAGGCAAACGCCTCAGTCTATCAGCTTCTCTTATGTCTTATTTACCTCATCTGGGTGTGTTATTATCATAACTAAAACATGGTTGTTAACAGTGCAAAAACTCAAAGTATCCATAGGGATGTCTAATTTTGCCACGGATGTCATGAAAAATTGTTTCCATGACAAAAACCGTATGATCCTAAAATAACCTTTTTGCTTCTGGGATGTAATATGACCTAGACATTTTTTTTGTGTGTGTGTGAGATTCAATGAAATTACTACAACCTGAATTTGTGCAAAACAACCACTGTCGTCGCCAAGAAAACAGATATGCATGTAATCTATGATAATTGGAGCGTGAAATATATTTTCTGTAACGTCATCACTGTTTAAAAACCTCCACAGACATTTAAAGCTAAACAAATCTAGAGAAACTACACTGAACAAAATTATAAACGCAACACTTTTGATTTTGCCCCCATTTTTTATGAGCTGAATTCTTAAGATCTAAGAGTTTTCCTTTGTACACAAAAGGCCTATTTCTCTCAAATATTGTTCAAAGATCTGTCTAAATCTGTGTTAGTGAGCATTTCTTCAATTAGACAGCATGATGGGAAAAAAAAACTAACAAAAAACAGATGTTACTGTTTTTGTTAATGAACATAAATTTAACATTAGCTTGAGTTAGGATGCAGATTTACTGTCAACTCACTGTCAAATATGCATTTCGAGACAACATGTTAATTTGAATATTGCAGCCTGCACGGCAAACTGTGCTGAAGAAATATGTTTCTATTCAGATATTTATTTTAAGGAAAATTAAAAATGTTTGAATGTTTTACCTCATATTTGTGAAATGTTCTCGTGTCTGTCACGATATGTTCTGACAATAAAGAGTAGTTTAAAAGCTCAATTAATGCTCTGGTTTATACAACTTTCACTTTAGGAGCAAAAATCTGCCTTTAACCCACTGATGGTCTTCCTTTATGAGTCACGTCCTGGGCCTTTTTTTGACCAAAGACCAAAATCGTGACTAATTTTTTTTTTACGACAACTTAGCATGCTCGGATCATGAACTTAATTTTTTGTGTGTTCACATACCTAATGCCAGAAATGTCACCAAGTTTCGTAACATTCAGATGAAGCTGTGATTTAAAAAAAATTCAAAACAGATTTTTTGTAGTCTGAATTTATTGGTGTGTATGTGTATAAAAGTGTGGGTGGGTGGGTGTAAATTTTTTGCACTCTTGATGTTGTAGAGTGTCAACCCTTTACTGCGGTGTTGTACTTTTAAGAATCGTGGCCGATTTGTAGATTGTACAAACAAAAATTCAGAGGACCGAAGACCACGAGTGTGACTATTTTTTTTACGACCACTTAGCATGCTCGGATCATGACCTCAATATTTTTTTGTATTCACATACCAAATGCCAAAAAAGTCACCAAGTATCATAACCTTCCGATGAAGCTGTGAATCTTAATAATTCAAAACAGAAAATTATTGACCGAGGACCATCAGAGGGTTAAACTTGAAAGAAATAAAGATTTGACTGTATTGTGATAATTATCGATATCGACTGATATAAAAAAAAATTATCGTGATTATTTTTTTGGCCATATCGCCCAGCTCTAGTTCAGCTCTTAAAAAATGAGGGCAAAAAAACGTGTTGTGTTTATAATTTTGTTCAGTGAAGCCGACTAATCGGCTACTGCGGTCCCTCCAGAAAAACGCGATTATGCGATCGCTGAATTCAATGCAAAATCAGCCAAAGTCCGCATATTTATGCGGGGGCCGCATTTTTTCAAATACGCCGCACTTTCGCCGCATAAATTGCAGATTTCCGTGCAAAATATGCGGGGTTTGCATAATTTCATAATCCTCGCATTTTCATTGCAAAAAAAGTCACATGTATCTTAGCAGAAAGTTGAAAAATGTTGCGTTTGCTTCACACAAGAGCAGCCATTTCCCCCTGTTTCCATGGGAACGTTATGAAGTGACGCAATTACGCGACGACAGACAGACTCACGGAGGCGATTGACATCTCACAAATCGAACTCGTATAACTGTCTGTCACACGTTCTACCGTCACATCGTTACTTAATAAACATCATAAGATAAAAGTAGCATCAAACAGAAATTACCCGCACGCATGGGGTGTTTGAGGCGCACATATAACACTGCAGAGAGCTCAACAGGAGCGCGCAGCTCTTAAAGGGGCCACACCTTATTTACACTCGTTACAGTCTGAAATAAAACAAGATGAGAAATTAAATATTCCCAGCACTTTCTATGATGTAGTATGCTTGCTTATCAAAGGAAGTAATAAGAAATGACTCTTACATTAGCCTAGTGAGAACAGGATGTTGGGGGAATCACTTTTTTTCTCTTTTTCATCAAACCACAATTTTTGCAAATTCCTGCAATTTCATCGCATAAAATTGCATAAATTTACGGTATGATGCTGGTAACCACAGCTGCCAGTAGTTTACACAAAAAAACTCCGCGTTTTTCTGGAAGGACTGAATACTATTATGGTAAATGTTATATATAAATCGCAAATTTTTTCACAAATTTTTGGAAATTACCACCACAAAATCAGTCATTTTGATCGCAAAAATCACAAAAAAAAAATCGTGAAATCCTGGAGGGACTGGCTACTGGGTTGTTAGATGTCTAGTCTTGACCAACCTGACTGATTCCTACACACACGCCTGCCTCATAATGTGCCGTTCTTCATTCCTCAGCGGTCATGTGGGCTTTGCTGACTCTGCTGATCTGTCCTCAGGTTCATTGTGCTTCTATAAGTGGACACACTGAAGTCTTTCTTCACACTATTGCAGCACATTTGCATAATGCCAGCGCGCGGTTGGCTCTCTGAGTGATGGACGGTTGTAATCGTGGAATCGTTTTGCACTTCCTTTAAACTGTTTTACATTTACTGTGCAGTTTCTCTTCTTATTTGAATGGATGAAGAGGCTGTTAGTTCAGTTACTCAAACGAGCTGCCTTCTAAAGTGGCAATTAAAGATTGCATTGAGGCGCTTGCTACGCCAAATACCAAGTCAGTTTTAATTTTTACCCCCACATTTTCCATTTTAAAACTTTTTTTTCATGCACCGTTCAATTTTGAGATTTGCTTTCATGTCGTGTCTCTTTTTTTCAGACTAGTGGGAAAAAAAAACATCCAAAGATTGAAGTGTTTTATTTTTTTATTGAACTTTATCTATTTAAATTTCAATCCATATCATTAAAATCTGTGAGTTTGGGTGAGAGATCTCCACTTCAGCAGCTTAAAAACACTTTTATTAATACTTATATATTCTGAAGATGTTCATATTAGAGTCCGACCGATAAAGGATTTTGAAGGCCGATACCGATACAAATATTTTTGGGTTTTAAAATCCGATATATCGGCCGATATTTTGTTTTATTAAATATTGTTGGATTTCACACACGTGTAAAAGAAAAGCTAACTTTTCTGCACAAGATGCGTTTGATACTTTTTCTCTATGTCTAAATGTTCACTCCTCGCAAGTATAACTTACATTTTACAATGCAGGGACTGTAACTAGAGATATGCTAGTTATAAATACAGTAATAATTACTTTATTTAGGCAGAACAAGTTCATTGTTGTTTCCAATCTCATTAATGTTAACGTTAGCGGTCTTCCACTGATGATAGTGGCATTAGCTAGCTTTGTGGTTGGCTAGTCTATGATGAGCCATAATTTAGCAATAGATAACATCATACTGCAAATTGTAAAACATACATTTTCAATATAACATGCCAAGGAGAGATGATGATTGAAGCGTGTTTCATCCGTTTTTATTTTATTTTTTAAATACTCATTTATCGGACATTATAACTGCCGATACCGATATTTTGGAAAATGCCTAATATCGGCCGGCCGATATATCGGTCTGACTCTAGTTCATATACCATTTGCTTGGTATTCCTAAAAACATTGTTATATTGTTTTTCTGTCTATTGACGGTATTTTCTAATGTTTGGAGTGATAAAAAGATTTACACACTGTTAAAAACCTTTGATATATCAACAAAATGAAACTAACTTTCTGATTTCTGTTATGGAAATGTTTGCCCATTATTTTTATATTTAATTGAAATGCTTCATTTTCTTATTTTAACAACAATTCAGAAAATTTGAAATACAATTTTTTCAAAAGCTAAATTAGATCATTTTTACCGTATTCACGAGTGGTGTCTTGCTTTGTTCAATCAGAAAACTAACAATTTAATACTTAATATTCTTAATATTTAAAATTGAATACTTTAACAATAACAGGTCCCTATGAAATATGTTGTAGGGATGCACCGATATGAACATTTTGGCCGATACGATAACCGATAATTCTTTATATTCGAATGCCGATAACCGATATATCGGCCGATAAATCTAAATCCAATTTTTATATAATTTTTGAAAGCCTGATTGCAAAAACAAAAGTCTCACAATTAAAATTCGTCCACTAACACAATTGTAATGTTCTCGTTATAATTTCATATAGCTGATAGGACAGCACATTTTGCACTTAACTATATTTTCCTCTTTGATTCCAATCATATTTCAAGCAATTAAGATCAATCATGTTGAACAGTGTGCATCTTAAGTGTCTCAGGTGTCAAGTGTTGAAGGAAATAATTCATTATTAATCAGCTTTAATATATCAGCCAAATTTTATTATCGGGCCGATAACGATAACATAAAAATGAGCAAATATCGGCCGATACCGATATATCGTGCACCCCTAATATGTTGTATTTCTTTCCCAAACTCCATGTCGTTTTTACGCTTTACTACAAATTTATCATCAAATACAGTGGTAATCAAATTAGTTTATAAAACTTTAACAGCTTAATCAATGAATCAAGTGAAAAAAGAACAATTCCTTTTCAAAAACATTGCATTTTTTTTGTCAGATAAGCTACAGCAAAGGTTTAATATATGAATTAAAACGTGAAAAAATGACGTTTCATTTCTGTTATAGTGGCCCTCTAAAGGCTGCTATGTCGAGCTCACGGTTTCGCAACAGATCCCTCGTGTGTGTGTGTGTGTGTGTGTGTGTGTAGCCTTGAACCAACAGACACTTGAACATGTTTTTAATTTCTGAAATCTTGATCTCCACTATGACCCGAATCTCAGACGCGAGTCTGAAGGTCTTCCTCTCTCCTGTCCTTGTCTGCTGCGTAAATGTGTGTGTGTGATCTTTTTGTCCTGCTCTGCCCTAATGCAATTTCATGACTATGAATAGCCAGACTGTGCCTGTGTGTGTGTTGAATGCCCTCTGTTCAGGAGAAACGTTCCCTTTTCCAAAGGGGTCAAGCGATGATTAGTGGAGGAAAGGTCAAGCCTGACCATGCCCCGCCCCCTTGTCATAAGCCACGCCCACTCATTTGACACTCAACCAATGTAGTTGTTTGTCTATGAAGGCACTTGCCCTTTAAATCATCATCTTAACTGCAATGCAACCTCATGAGTGTGTGATTTTGAAACGCTCTCTGCGTGTTACAGAAATAGAAACAGCCTGAGTGACAATACGTGTCATTCGTTCAGTATTCATTGTGTTGGCATGTGAAGTGACAAGTGAAGGAGTTGAGGACATTTGGCTTGGATTTTTCTTGTAAGAAATTATTAGTGTTAAACAAACTCAATCTGGTGATTCAACTGATAACATATATATTTTTTGTTGTTATAAGAAGAATATTGTTGTTTATTATTCCCATATTTTATTGTTTACACATCTATAGTGCACTAAATAAGTCTTTATATTATGTCTTTGCCAGTGTTGGGTAAGTTACTCTAAAAAAGTAATTAGGTACTAGTTACTAATTACCTCTTCAACAATGCAATTAGATTACTGTACTAATTTCTCTCTTTAAAAAGTATTTAATTACTTTTAATTACTAATTACTTTCAAAATCCCATATCAATCTCAACCAGCTGAATAATACAAGGATAGACATGAATCTGTTTTAATTCTTTCAAATAAATACTATAAAATTGCATGAATTATCCTTAAACTGAACAAAGGTGGAGAAGGTTACATTATAAAAACATAGTTTTTAGCATCAGACAATATATTTTGATGCTAAACCCACTATTTTTTTGTGTCTGATCTCATTACATTTCACACTTTTTCCATACATATTTTACAATAATTTATACGAATTTGTACGAGTGCGGTTGTAATTAGAGCCAGACCGATATATCGGTAGACCGATATTATCGGCCGATATTAGGCATTTTCCAAACTATCGGTATCGGCAGTTATAATGGCCGATAAATGAATATTTCAAAAATAAAATAAAAACGGACAAAACACGCTTGAACCATGTCATGAGTGTTGAAGTTGTATAGTTTGTCCACCAGAGGGCACTCTACACCGTTCCTGTCGGCAACACTCGTTGAGTTGGTCACGATACATACATTGCTTGAATAACAATTAAAAGAACGTCCCCATCAGTTCTCTTAACTCAAATAAGCATGACAAAATTTGTGACTATCATGTCGTTTAAAAAATAAATAAATAAAATATCGGCCGATATATCGGAATATCGGATTTTAAAACCCCAAAATATTTGTATCGGTATCGGCCTTCAAAATACTTTATCGGTCGGGCTCTAGTCGTAATATTTAGACACCTCATAAAATGCATACGAATCGCTGTGAGATCCGATTGATCTATACACAATATTTACCTCAATTACATGAGAAGTAACTGTAAATAAATTACAGATAAATGAAGAGTAATCCCTTACTTTACATTTTCAAGGGAAAAGTAATTAAATTACAGTAACTAATTACTTAGTAATTAGTTACACCCAACACTGGGCTTTGCTGATGTGGCATTAAAATAACTATAAAATGAAGAAATTATGATTTTTATAGATTGGATTTTCTATAAGAATTATATTGTTTATTTCTATTATTTATTTCCATATTGTGTGTGTGTGTGTGTGTGTGTGTGTGTGTGTGTGTGTGTGTGTGTGTGTAAAAATGAAGAAATAACAAAATAGTAATCTTTTTTTTTTTATGAAATGACTTTTTGCAGTTGATTTTATAGTGCAAATTAGGGGTGGGCGATATGGAAAAAATATCATATCACGATTTTTTTAGGAAAATCACGATCACGATTTTTTATCACGATTCTTTATCAAGTTGGTTTTAATATTTTGCAAGTGGCTGTTCATTACAGCCAAACTAATGTCCCTATGTTAAAAACAAAGCCTTAGGTAACAAAAGAAAAAAGAAAGCCACACATTTAGGCCAGTGGCGAAGATAAAAATCTTTGTCATTATTTTCTTTGTTATTAAAAAAATAAGACAAGATAAACATTACACAAATTAATATTCATATTAAATAAATAGTGCTTTATTTTTTCAGATGCAGTAGGTGTATTTAGCAGTAGCATTGAAGTAATTAAATGAACAAATATGAAATTAAAACACTACATAGACTTCACTGAATAAATTGATTCTTATTAAAGATATATTAAAGTTCTCAGTCAGTGAGTGATTTTCTCCTTGTGTTTTTGTTTTTGTTTTATTAACACTAAAGGGATAGTTCCCTCAAAAATGAAAATTGTCTTAATTTACTCTCTCAAGATGTTTTAAACCCGAATAAGTTTCTGTCTTCTGTTGAAAATAAAAGTTATTTTGAATAATGAGGGTAACCGAACAGTTGCTGGTCCCCTTATAGTTTTTTTTTATAGGTTCTCTTCTCTCCTGGAAGTTAATGGGGACCAGCAACTGTTTGGTTACCCACATTAAAAAAAAATTGTCTTTTGTGTTCAGCACAAGAAAGAAATTAATACAGGTTTGGAACAACATTAGAGTGAGTAAATAATGACAGATTTTTTTTTTTGTGAACTATCCCTTTAAGGACAAGTGGCAGTAGGCTACTATTTATTCCTGTTGCTATTAGACCAGCACGCGACGCGTTTAATATAGACTCATATTACACCAGATATTCTCTCAAATGTTTGCTTTCACTTTAGACATAGCCTGTTTATGTAAACATTGTGTGTATTTAACAGTATTAGCTTAATAAGACTCGAGAGATAACTTAGTCCAGTATTCAGGCGCTGTTTGACAGGCTTCTAGTGCCTGTGAGCGTCAGGGGTTATGCGGTCAGGAAAGCGCACGTTAGAACTGCGCATCAGCGCGTGAATTAAATGTTTAACCGGCAAGGCTTATGCAAATAATGAACTTTTGCGGTGTCCCGTATTTCACGGGGACTTTAACGTGTGATCATGTGTAGGCTACGTCGCGTTATACAGTTGAGAGACGGAGGCGCCAGAACTGAACTGATAGAATGCACTGTAACACGATACTACGATATTTCTTCAAAAGCAGATCGTGGAGACATTTTAATCGTCCACGATTAAAAATCGTCATATCGCACACCCCTAGTGCAAATGGTGTAATTGTACATTGCATTGTGGTTTTTACATAGGTGTTTCTGTGAATATAGCTTCTTAATGCTGAATGACATTTAATGATGAATACATACATTTGTTGCATCATTTTCATCTTCAAAATCATATTCTTACACACACCATCCTGTGTGAAGGTTATTATATTGAATGCGGTGGCAGTGCTTCAGTGCATTAACTGCTGTGTGTGTGTGTGTGTAGGTTTGACGGCCAGTGCGATGGCCGCTCTGATTCTCATGACCACCTCCATCGCGTCGGTGATGGGCTCCCTGTACCTGGGCTACATTCTCTACTTTGTCCTTAAGGACTTCTGCTTCATCTGCGTCACCACGTACCTACTGAACTTCATCTTGTTTGTGCTCAACTACAAGCGACTGGTTTACTTGAACGAGGCCTGGAAGCAGCAGCTCCAAGACAAGCGAGACTAGACACACAACAACCACAACAAGTATAGAAGGATAACAAATCATCCAACACGTGCGGGAAATGTGACCTCTGAAAATTTGTGACTTGCCACCAGGAGACCTTGCTTCCAAACAAATGTTCATTATGTTGTGTGTGTGTGTGTGTGTGTGGGTGCGCGCGCGTGTGTGTTAAGTGAAACAAAAAATTAAGGAAAAGTGTAACTTTAGGGGCCACAGATCACAGGTTTATTGGAAGGATTGGAAAACAGAAACACAAATCTTTGTCTGTTTTGATTTCTCGTTGGTTTTCTTTGTTCCCTGAGACGAAAATGAGGTTTGCGCTTTGATCGCGAGAGAGATAGAGCAGTCAGAAAGCTCTTAGGAAACTTCCAGTCAGTACAAACGGATGAAGGCGCGCTTTCCCTGGGGAATAAAATAACGGAGAAAACAATGTGAGACGTTTACTTGAATCCACTGGGAGAACCATTGCTCTTTGGGAGCAGCTGATTCCAGCGGGACTGAATTTAAAGGTTTATAAAGGGTAAACACGAGTGATCATGAGGCTAATGTACTGATCGCACAGATGATTCCACGAAAACGACAAATAAAGTGTAATTTTTTATGTTTACAGTTTTTTTTTTTTATTATTATTGTTTTGGAAGAGGACCACTCAAAACACACGAGAATGTGAGCTGTATGTGTCTAGATCAGATTGTATCTGTGACTACTTTTTTTATTTTTATTTGTTTGTTTCGCAGTTCTGTAAATAGCTGCCGCAAAGCAATATTCCAGACTAGTTTGTGTTTTACCGTCGAAACATTAAAAAGACCCATGTCCGTCACTTCCAGTGAGTGCTTTCAACAGCGATTGTGAGTTATTCTTCATGCGTTGTGCTCATTATGTTGATCCAGATTAAATGCTGCATTTATGTCCTGTTGGAGTTACTGTAATTATGAGATGGATGACCACAATCTTTCCAGTGGTTGTCTTTAGACTCGACGATTATTTATTTCTTTGCCAGACCAAATCGATGCAAATTTAAAGGACATCAATCTGTAAAAGGAGCAGTTCACCCAACAATGACCATTTTGTCATTATTTACTCGCCAAACTCGCAAGACTCATGAAATCTGAGAGGTTTTCGAAGTGGGAAGCGAAAGCTCAAGCTTGCGAGAACCAATGAGATTCATTCTCACACATATAGCCTGGCTAACGCCAGACCATGTATCATTGAGAATGAAGGCCAATTTATACTTCTGCGTAGGGTAGGTACGGCGTAGCATACCCACAGACGCGTCCCATATCGCGTACCCTTCGCCGTAGCCTGACGCGCACCTCCTCAAAAATGTAACTACACGTCGCGATGACGCGGACCGCAAGATCGGTGATTGGTCGGCTTGGTTGGGGCTGGGTATTGAGACAAATTTCACAATTCGATTCGATTTCGATTCACAAGCTTTTGATTCAATATCGATTATTTTGGATATCAGTTACAATAAATGGCCATTTTTCTCAAGGGAATCAAATCTCTTAACTAATGCTGTAAACTATCTATCTATTGCTGAGTCTTCATTAGCCTAATATGAAGGTAATAATGAACTGTTTTGTAGCTATACAAACACTTAAATTACACTTATTTAATAGGGTGTATATATTTAGCAAAATTTTATTTTATTTTTTTCTAGCTGACTAACGAGTTGATGTGGGTTTTCTGAGGTAAATATGACGATACATGACATTGATTACAAGCTGTTTAACTGACGTCTTTCCGCGGTTGAAACGCTGATTGAGCGAATTAATTTGACATGATCCGGATTTGGATAAGTTGTACTCTATCTTTAACACACTTTCAGATGCTCATTCATGTTTATTTGGCGCTGTGACTGGTATTATTAAGCCGGAAGAGAGATCAGCGCTGCTGCTTCTCCAGAGCGATCTCACGCCACAGCGACAAAACGCTATTTATGTTTTTGAATTTCTAAAGAAAATGGACGTAATTTGAAAATTGAGACTTTGTTTCATATCAATAGTAACAAAGAACAAAGGAAATTGCGAATTTTTGGATGCGCGCAGCCGCGATACAATGATCCATTCATTCAAATGAAACAGGAGACTAATCGATTCTTGAGATTTAAGAATCGATATCGGTTCGTAAAAATGAGAATCGATTAATATCGAGAAATCGATATTTATTACCCAGCCCTAGGCTTGGTAGCATTGTATTTCCTACTACGCATTTCCGCACGTACCTTCTCACGAATTTCCACACGTACCATCTCTTCCAACGTCTTCTCTTGTTTCTGCCTTTCAGTTTTAGTAATTTCACTAAAATTAACTGTTTTTCCACCTCAATAAGCTCCAACTCCATGATCCGCTCTCTTTCAGTCGCTATTGCTTGTAGTAACCTAGCCGCGAGGAATCTAAACACAGTGGAAAATTAAAACCCTCCGCCGCCAACTAGCGTTTCGGAGCAGAGCAACCAAGACCTGAACGCAGAAGTATAAATGCTCACAACGGCGTCGCCTACGTGCGTAGCCAACGCCGTACACTACGGCCTACCCTCAACGCAGAAGTATAAATTGGCCTTGAGACGTGGTTTGGAAACCACGTTCATTTTCTCGTATTTGAGGCGTGGTTTACGAATGCCCAGAGTTGTATTATTGTGTGCTACGAATGTCTATCAAATTGGCCTCTACGTAGCTCATAGCCAATCAGGTCAACGATACCAGATGACGTGTGTAGACGACGATGGGTCAGAGAGATTATGTAAACAAAACGTGTATCCATGACAGGGCAGGTCCTTCCAAGTCATATCCTTCAGAGGTTAGACGAGGCTCCTCTTTAGCATTTGCAGAACACGTAAATGCAACAGGCTAGCAAGCGCACGTCAACGCGTCATTACTAGAGCCCGACCGATAAAGGATTCTGAAGGCCGATACGATACAAATATTTGTTGGTTTTAAAATCCGATATTTCGATATATTGGCCGATATTTTTATTTTATTTTTTTTTCAGGAACGCACAACAAAACATTAACAGATTTCCCTAACATTAGTTATTTGTAGTTATGTATGAGTTTTAATTAAAATAATATGATAATGCATTTTAAAAGGAAACTTGTTTCTTTCATTGTCGCAACAGAACAGAGGAGGAACCAAAGCTCATTAATTAATTAACAAAGCTCATTTAAATTCCATTGATAGTGGCATTAGCTAGCTTTGTGGTTAGCTAGAATGTGTTGCGCGTTATAAACGAGTGCTGCCAACAGGCCAGGGATGGTATAGAGTGCCCTCTGGTGGACAAACTTATACAACTCCAACATGACATGGTTGAAGCGCGTTTCATCCCTTTTTATTTTAATTTTGAAATATTCATTTATCGGCCATTATAACTGCCGGTACCGATAATTTGTAAAATGCTTAATATCGGCGTGCCGATATATCGGTCTGGCTCTATTCATTACATCAGTGAAAGGTCTGCTTTCGGCACTGCAAAAATGGTAGTGCTTCTGGTTTGGTTGCTGTACCGCAGTGTTTAAACACACTTGACAATCCTTATTTAATTTTGTCTTTTCAAGGCCCTTTCACACAGGACGCGGAATGCGCTGTGCTATGAAACCATTTATTTCATTGGCTTGCGCCGATCAAAGCGCATAGTTCATACATAAAATAGTTCAACTTTTGCCACTGCGCTATGTGGCAATTACCAGCGCGGCCAATAGAAACGGGGCATCATCCAAACAAGCACGGAAATCAAAATGGATGAACGGCAAGTAGTGTGTCGGAATTCCCTGAGCTGTACGATACAAGTTTGAGGTCGTATAGGGACAAATAACTAACGTAATTATACTGATACAGAACGTTATTATACTGGCATAGCACAGTGCAAATCACGTTGCGGCCAGCGCCGCGCATTGCGCGTCCTGTGTGAAAGGCCCTTCAGCCCTCATAGAAATAAATAAATAAAAGTAAGGGATAATGTATAGCGAGACGGTTGTTATAGCGAATACAACCCAGCGGACTCTAACGCAAAGCAGAGCTGTTTTGAGCCTGAACGGGTTGTATTTAGAGCCAGACCGATATATCGGCAGGCCGATATTAGGCATTTTCTGAAATATCGGCATCGGCAGTTATAATGGCCGATAAATGAATATTTCAAAAATAAAATAAAAACGGATGAATCACGCTTCAACCATGTCATGAGTGTTGGAGTTGTATAGTTTGTCCACCAGAGGGCACTCTACACTCGTGTATAACGCGCCACACAGAGTCGGGCAGAGTGAACCAGTCATGCATTATCATATTATTTTAGTTAAAACTCATAATTAACTAAAAATAACTAATGTTAGGGAAATCTGTTAATATTTTGTTGCACGTTTCTGAAATAAAATTAAAAAAAATATATCGGCCGATATATCAGATTTTAAAACCAACAAATATTCGTATCGGCCTTCAAAATCCTTTATCGGTCGGGCTCTAGTTGTATTCGCTGTATCAACCGCCTCGCTATACATGGCTACCTACCAAATAAATCAATAATTTGACACAAAATATTGATTTAAAAAGGAGCTTATTGATTTAAAAACGATTATATTACCGGAGTGAACAACTGCGCCCGTAGCGACACGATCTAGCTGTTTAAACACATGAAATGGTCAAATATGTGATAAAAAAAAGCCTAACGTTATATGAAGTAAACAATTTAAAAAGTGAATCACCAGTCACAGGGAACCTGTTTAAATCCCCCTCTGCAAATTAGTTGAGCCGACATGTTTCATGTTTTCATATGAAAAGGTAACTTTGCGTTCGCTGCCATGATGGATCCATAGATATAAACAAACTGTCGCATATACGCCGCCGTCATCGTCTTGCTGCTCCCTCCCAGTGATTGGTTCCCTATCTCAGGGGAAAACTTGGTGTCCAGGCTGCCTAGCAGCATGAATAAAATCGCAAGGCAGCATGGGCAAACCCAGGCTAGTTTATATGTGAATAAATACCTAAATTTGACAACCGTGTCTTCAGAAATTTTGGACTAAACCGAGATCATCATTTGTTGAGCGTGAGTAATTAATGACAAGTCTCAAGTCATTGGGTGAACTAGCCCTTTATCTACCCATGTATTTATATAGTCAACCTGCACTTTCATAGAACTCAGAATTAAGAGCTTTGCAAAATTCTTCAACTTAACTTAACTCATAAACTCGTAACTCATAATTGTGGAAACTCTGACAAATTCCGATTGAAAAGAGAAGAGTGTGTTCCCGGAGACGTCAGCTTTGAGTAATTATTGGTTTCGTACACTAGTCAATCTCTCCCTTTGTGTTTGAGTTTAGGTCCATTTTAATTCAACTTGATATGGTTTCTTATTTTTGTGTCTTTGAAGATTTTTATGTTGTAGCATGATTGATTGATCACATCTACTGTACTACTGTTGTGTATTTTACCCCACTGTTGTTACCCATAAGCCCCTCTGCCCGCCGTCACCCTCCAAAAGTACCCACAACTCTTGGTTTTCTCACCGCTCCCTCTCAGTATTTGTCTCCAGCTGTTGGGATGGTTGCAACATCTAATTGTCCACAGATGAGCCAAAACATGCCGGTTTTCGTCACTCTTTTAATTTATTTCGAGTTTTTCGTCTATGTCTTGTAAAGTCATTATTGTGTTGGTTCACAATCTGAATTTACCAACTACCCAATCCAGTATTGGACGAGTCAAACTACTCGTTGACGTTTTCTGGTGATTGTTGAGTTAATTTCAGTTTTCGAACGGCCATCAGGTGCTTTGTGTTAATGTGAAGTTAAGATAAACTAACAGAATTACTTTAGCGAACTTGTGAATTGTGATGAACATTGCGTTCATTCACATCCATTTAAAAATGGTTTCTACCCAAACTAAAGTGTATGGCTTCTAGGGTTGGGTATCGAGAATCGAGTATCGATTGGAACCGGGACTAACTTTTCATTTTTCCCAGAATCGTTCAAAAGTTAAAATTTCGATTCCTAGTTTCGATATTCACAGTCCGCCGAGCGGAAGAAGAAACCACTGAACACCACCAACGAAGAAGCGTCTTCCGGAAGTGTTAGCATAACCGCGAGAGTCGAACATGAGTAGCTTACGTCGGTGGTCCAAAGTGTGGCTTCACTTTTCTAAAAATAACGAAATCTCGGAAAAATGCTAAATTTGTGACAAAAGGAGTATTTGTGACAGAAGGAGTATTTCCTTCAGAAAGGCCGTTGGTTAGCAAGGTTAGCTAAACTTTTTTGACCCTGCCTCTTAAAAGAATCGGAATCGAGAATCGTTAGGAACCGGAATCGAAACAAGGAATCGGAATCAGAATCATTCAAATTCGAACGATACCCAACCCTAATGGCTTCGTGATGTTGAGTTATTTCCTAATTTATTGACCGTTCCACTTGTGGTTAACGTCTCTGTCTGTATGGCTGAACTAAACAATGCATCTTCGTTAAAGTGTTGCCAGCCAAACCTAAGTGGTCAGAGCGGACAAATCAAAACGTCGTTAGTTACACAAAGAGTTGATTGGATTTGTAGATTAGCATCTTGAATCGTGTGTGAGTTATGTTGGTTTTCTATATTCAACGCAGAAAAGTCAACATGAAACCCGTTTTACTTGAGTACCGTGACGTGTTTTAGAGTGAAAAAGACATTCAGTGTCTAGAGATCGAGTTTATCCATTAGGGATTGTGAAAAGGACCTGACTGTGTTTCCTTAATTTGTTTTATTAGCCAATAGCCTGAGCGATCTAGATGACATGATCTTTAAAATAGTTATTATACACCCTTATAAATAAAGGTTCTTTATTGGTATTAATGGTTCCATATTTTGCACAAAGAACTTTTCACTGAGCGTGTTTCCATTACAGATTTGCGCAAAACTTTTAAATATCGTTAAACTATTGCGAAATGACGGCGTTTCCATTAACCGAAGTTATGCAACTAAACGTCAAATTTTCCTCTTGCGATCAGTCATGCCAAAAATCATGGTGATGAACGTTGGAAAGACTCTTAGGGCCGTCCACACGAAGACGCGTTTCGCTGTATACGTATACATTTTTTATCGTATTGGCGTTTCGTCCACACGAATCCGGTGTTTTGGAGAGTGAAACGTTATTTTTTGAAACTGTTGTCCCAAAGTGGATAAATCTGAAAATGACACCCTTGCGGTTTCGTGTGTACAGCCAATCCGTATATTTTTGTGAAACGATGATGTCATCACATCACGTGTCGGCTGCGTCACACGCCATCTTCGTCGTCTCCTTGGTTTGTATACAGCGCGCAAGGTTATACGCATGCTTAAAGTCTTCTTCTCCGTGTATAGTGTATCTCTGTGGCAGATTTACAGCGCCCCATACTGGTCTGGCACCTATACTACACCGTTTTCAGTCAGTTTCGTGTGCAGATATTTCTTGATATTACGGATTCTTTTTTTTCGAACGAGGAAAAAAAAAATCTGATGGGGAACGCACCGGCTTCGTGTGGACGTGGCCTTATGCTACGTTCACACCGGACGCGAATCGCGCGTCAAAGTCGCGTCTACCGTGCCTAGTTTGACGCTTGACCACTTTGAATCCATTCGCGCGTCAAGAGCAAAATTGACGCGTGTAATACTGTGAGCGTTTGTGTTTCTCCTCGTTTCTGACTGGTTTATTTCTTTGAGGTTTAGAATCCAGTATTCCAGCAATTCTTTTGTCTTTTATGAATTTAATAAAGTAGTTTCACCTTTTAATTTGAATCACTGAAATACATGAACTGTTGCGCGATATTCAAATTGTTCGAACTCTGTCTCGTATTCTGTCCAAACACACCGCGTCATCTACGTCAGGCGACTGTAAATATGCAAAAACTGTTTCCATTGCAGTTTTGTGAAATATTCCTTTTTCGAATTGCCTGAAAACTATGGAAGCTTGTTTCCGCCATAGAATGAAAAATAAAAAAGGTAATTGCGACTTTTTATCTCACAATTCTGACCTTTTTTCTCACAATTGCGAGTTTACTTCTCGCAATTCTGACTTTATATCTCACAACTCTGACTTGACATCTCGCAATTGTGAGAATTGCGTATTATAAAGTCAGAAATGCATGATATAAAGTCGAAATTGATTGATAAAGTCGAAATTGCGTGTTATAAAGTCAGAATTGTGAGATTTAAACTATTCTGAGGGGAAAAGTTAGTCTTTTTTCCCTCTTAGAATTAGCCTGATAACTCGCAATTGCGAATTTATATCTAATTCTGAGAAAAGATGTCAGAATTTCGACATATTAACTCGCAATTATGTGTTAAAGTCAGAATTGCGAGATGTAAACTCGCAATTGTGAGAAAGTCAGAATTGTGAGATAAAAAGTCGCACTTCTGTATTTTTTTTTTCTCAGAATTGCGACTTTATATCGTTATATATTTATATAGATATAAAGTCGCAATTCTGACTTAATATCCCGCAATTTTGACTTTATATCTCGCAATTCTGACTTTATAACAATAAAATAAAAAGTCACAATTATTGTTTTCTTTTTTTTTATTCAGTGGCGCAAACAAGCTTCCCCTCATGCAAACGTGAAATTTTTGCGATAAATGTTTTTTTTTTTTTTTTTGCAATTTGACGTGTTTCCATTGGGCACATTTTCAATTTGCGCAATTTGAAGGGTTACGGAAACGTGGCTACTGAAAGTTTCTTTGAGGAACCAAAAATAATAGCTGTGAAAACCCTCTTTTGGAGCCTTTATTTTTAATATAATGAATACTAATGTGCACGGACCAATCATTAAACAGCAGGAACGTGAGGTTTTTAAAGATGATGACATCTAAGGCTTTTTAAATTTACGTACAAGATCCCCCAAAAATGACAAAGAAAGGCTTGCCTTCACAACTTTAAATTTCATTGAAAGTGCCTTCTGTGTGTCCACTGGGCCTTGGAGAAACATATAAACCGCTTCGGTTTAAGTCTGGCCTTAGATTGGTGATCTTTGAACTATCTCGGTATTGTCTCATAACCAATATCCTTAACTCGATATCTCACTGTTAAAAAAAGCAAAAACACTGTAAACCCGAATCCAGACGATTTGGTTGTTCCTTCACTCATCTTTGTTTTATTTCTGATGTGTTCAAACACCACGTCAGTCCTGAGAATTGTACAATGTGAGTTTCAGATAGCATTTTTTCTTTCTGCTTTTTCTTTCCTGATGTAATTGTCGGGGCGAGCCCCTGTAGATGTACAGACTGTTAACGTTAAAGCATATTTTAGTAGATAAAACAGAAATGACAAATGGACGGATTCCGTGTTTGGCGTCGTTTTTTTTTTTTATTTCGAACGCACCTATTTTTGGGGTATTTCTTTTGTGGAAAATGAACTGTTTCGGTTTGCTTCTGTATTTGCCAAATATGAATTTAAGTTAAAAAGTGCTGTTTTCTCCAACATGGATTACGTGTTATGGAGAACGCAGAAGGACGTCGGAAGAAATCCATTTTGTGAGATCTGTGTCTGGGAATCAGCTGGAGGAGACACTGCAGTGAACATTAACGCGTGTCGTTGTTGTGTGGATTTGATCTGCCATTAAAACATTCCCCCAGACCTCTTTAGTCCTTTGACCTCTGTCCTTGTGAGAGAAATGTGTTTGGAAAAGCACTCTTAAAGGGATAGTTCACCCAAAATTAAATTTACTCACCCTCATGTTGTTCAACCCGTAAGACTTTCGTCCGTCTTCAGAACACAAATTAAGATATTTCTGATTAAATCTGAGAGCTAGATCACTCCTCCATAGGCTTCTATGGGACTGAAACTTGCCAGCCCAGAAAAGTTATTAAAGACATCGTTAAAATACATCGCTCAACCTTAAGTTTATCAAGCGACTTAGTGATTTTTTTAATTTCAATTAAAATGATCCGGTTCTGAGGGTGAACGAAAGTACAGGTTTGGAGTGACAATGATAGTAAATAATGACAGAATTGTCATTTTAAGGTGAACTGCCCCTTTAAGTCTAGCGATTGTGCATTTAAAACGGTGTATTTTAACATTTTTATCATGGTCTCAGACTTCCTCCGTCTATTATTTCCAGACTTAAAAACCAACATGAAGTAAAGCAGTTTCCATGGTAACAATTTACAGCACTGATGCATCACAGTACGCTGTTTAATAAAGCACACGCTGCATTAACACTGGACAGATAACAGCAGGAGACGGAAGAAAAATGACAAATGTTTTTTTTTTTAATGCCTCCATCAACCTGACGCAGCTTGAGTCGTGTTCGGCAGATGTAAAGCCTCATATAAGTGCAATAACAGTCGTCAAACCAACATAAATGATCATTCTTGCTGTCTATATGATATCAGCTTAGCCATGTCTGAACCGAGCATGTTTCTTGAGCGTTTACTTTCATAAAGGTGTGTATTAATAACTCTCGACTGAACCAAGGATATGCATCTGATGGCAATAACACGAACATCCATAAATCTCAGGAATGATCTTGTGGAATGTGGTTTATTTTGATGACATCATTGAGAAAAGTCAAAACAAAGGACTCATTGTATTGCTTATTATAAAAGTTATTAACTCTTTCCCCGCCATTGCATAATTTTCCGGAAATCAGTGTTTTCACTGTTATACAGTAGGGGGCGCAATTGCACGTCTTCTGAAAGAGTGCAGAATCTCCAATCAAAATACAGAAGAAGAAGCGATAGAGGCATTGCTTACGCTCGATTATCAAACATTAAGCTAGTGATGGAAGAAACAACGCTTTTCGAAATTGCTTTGCAAAATAATTCACTGTTTTGTAGTGTTCGAAATGCCACTAGATGGCGACCCCTGCTGGTCAAACGGTATACATGCATCCAAACTAATCCAAAACACCTTTTATAAAGCAATTGCAAATGTTTTATTGAAAATGCTATCTATAAATGCAATTAACAAATCATCAAATCTCATTCAATATTAAGTGTCTGTATAATATATGTGTTATTTTATTAAATTGTAGGGTTTTGTCGGATGGAGAGCTCGGTTAATCAGACCAATAAGAGACTATTAACTCAAACTCTGCCTTTTTAAATCTACAAATGTGGCATTAAAGGAGTAGTTCACTTTTAGAAAAAATAATTAATTTCTTTTTGACAGAAAAAAGAAAGACATGGACATCTTGGATGACATGGGGGTGAGTAAATTATCAGCAAAACTTTTTTTTTAAAAGTGAACTACTCCTTTAAGAATTCATGAAACGTTTTAAAAACTATATAGACACTGGTTCGGGGGTCAAGTCTATGGTGAACCATTGAAGTTTCCAAACAGTTAATGTAACAAAGCCTTGTTTACCGAAATCACATTTTGATATCACTGGTTCAAAACAAATGATTCGCAAAAGTTTGCAAGCACTGACCAGCATAGAAACTGTAAACTTAAAAAATAAAACACTGGCAGGGAAAGAGTTAAAGTAAAGTTCACTCTACTATCATACAAATCAACATAACACTGGTCACACACATGAAACTCAAAACTGGAGCCGATTATGACAATAATAGTTGAAGGTGTTGAATAGTTGAAACAGGATAACAAGTCCGGGTCACATTTCACCTCAAAATAATGTATTTATCTATTTTTTATTTACACATTGGTGTAATTTAGAGATTTTCATGAAAATTAAATAAATAAAAAAATTCTCACTGCATTACATTTTTTTGTCATTCTAATTAAATATGCATTAAGGCATTAGAACAGATATTTTCATGATTTATTAATACGGTAACACTTTACAGTAAGGTTTCATTTGTTAACATACACTAGTAAACATGAACTAACACTGAAACAATTCTAAAGCATTTATTAATCTTAGTTCATGTTAAATTCAACATTTAAAAATGCATTATGAAAATGTACCTGAGCTGGCAAAGATTAATAAACACTGTAACATATGCATTGCTCGTTGTTAGTTAATGCATTAAATAACATTAATGCAACCGTATATTGTAGTGTTACCATCAATACATACCAATTTAAGTGGTTTTTCCTTTTAAATTCTCATTGCATTCAATGTAAGTTTTTATTTTTCTCAATGACGAGATGCTCATTAGAAATCGTTATGACTGCGAGTCAAATATTTCTTGCATTAAAGTAATGCATTTGGTAAGAAATGCGTCTTGCAAATTCTAATGCAAATATTCTTTCCAGTCCTAAAAGCGGCCTAATTTTCTCATTTTATTTCTTTTGAGGTCAAAGATGAGCCGGACTTCGTGAGATTCACTCATCTAAATATATCATTGTAAACATTCACAACGTGAATTCCAGCATTCAAGTTAAGGAAAGACATTCCCGTTCCAGTTTAATTTGCCGTGTTTCTTAAAGGATTAGTTCCCCTCAAAATGAAAATTTGCTGATAATTTACTCATCCAAAATGTCCACGTCTTTTTTTCTTCAGTCGAAAAGAAATAAAGGTTTTTGATGAAAACATTCCAGGATTTTTCTCCATATAATGGACTTCAATGGGGTCCAAACGGTTCAAGGTCCAAATGAGAGTTTCAGTGCAGCTTCAAACGGCTTTAAACGACACCAGACGATGAATAAGGGTCTTATCAAGCGAAACGAGCGGTCATTTAAAAAATAAATACAAAAGTGTGAGTTTTATAAGCACAAATGCTCGCCTTGCTCGACTCTCCTGTTCGAACTCGTTCATTTTGATGAACGAATCTTTTTTCAAATCATTTTGTTCGTTGAATGAACCAAATGACTCGGAAAAAGATTAGATTTGTTCATTTTGATTAACGAGTTCGAACAGGAGAGTCACGAACGCGCATCACAGAACAGAGCAAGGCGACCATTTGAGCTTATAAAACTTAAACTTTATTTTATTTATTAAATGAGCGATCGTTTCGCTTGAAAGCCCTTTGAAGCTGCACTGAAACTCTCATTTGGACCTTGAACCGTTTGGACCCCATTGAAGTCCATTATATGGAGAAAACCCTGGAATGTTTTCATCAAAAACCTTCATTTCTTTTCAACTGAAGAAAGAAAGACATGGACATCTTAGATGGCAGTAAACTATCAGGAAATTGTCATTTTGAGGTGATTTAATCCATTAAGCGCACAAACAATTTTGTAACATGGACATTTGCAATAAAAAGGTGAGTGTCGTGCTCATCACACAACCCCAGCATTACAAAAGATCAGCGTGATTGTCACAGTGTAGGAAGTGTAAGGCACTGTTACTTGATAAACAGCTCATTCCCAGCAGTTACCCAGCATGCTCAGGGACAGTGGTTCGCTCACTGGCAGGGATACCTGGCCCAGGTGGGCAACACGCCGGTCTCGTTGGCGATCCGCCAGTATCGTTCCCGCAGGAGAAACGCTCCGGCTTTGGGCTGCCGCTGCCGAGTGAAGATCCCTTTCTTATTCCCGACCACTCGAGCGATGGCTGGAGACAGACACGGATGACAGGATCAGGCCTTTGAACGCTTTTAAAGATGAACAGCATATGATTGCTCAGGGAAGAGCAATGTCTACGGTAACATCCTAAAGCGTAAATTACGCCACAGCTAGCCTGAACCTAAACTCAAAGTCAAAATGACAGCGCCGGCCGTGATCACAGAGTTAGGAAAGTCAATAGCAAGAGGGAGGTCTACGCCAGCCTTATGGACTAGTGCAGCGACTGAAGGCCGTAAAGACGAGATGTACAAAGTCGTGAACGACGTCTTTACGAGGAGAGAGCGGCGGATGGATTTTATGCACAAATAATCTACCGATTGGTGAGTCAAAAACTATTTTGGGCTTTAAAATTGAAGTGATAAATGCGATTGAATTTGTAGGAAAACGTTTTCTCACACAAACCGCTCGTTTCGTGTCTTAGGCCGTCAATGTGTACTTACATTCACGAGTCATTAAATCATGTTTAATTTGGACTTCTCTGTGCATGCCCCTTAGCCTCCAGTGTATGACTGATAGACAACAACGGTTTGACTGAAAAATGTCCAAATTGAAACTACTGTGGAAACAAAGACACCTACATCTTGGATGCCCTTCAGGTAAGATAAAACATATCAAAAATTAATTTCAAAGTGAACTATCCCTTTAAAGGGCTGATGAACTGAGAAATCAATTTTTCCTTGAGCTTTTGACATCTAAGAGGTAGGGTTGGGTATCGAGAATCGAGTATCGATTGGAACCGAGACTAACTTTTCGTTTTTCCCGGAATCGTTCAAAAGTTAAAATTTCGATTCCTAGTTTCGATATTCACAGTCCGCCGAGCGGAAGAAGAAACCACTGAACAACACCAACGAAGAAGCATCTACCGGAAGTGTTGGCATAGCCACGCGAGTCGAACATGAGTAGCTTACGTCGGCGATCCAAAGTGTGGCTTCACTTTTCTAAAAAATAACAAAATCTCGGCAAAATGCAAAATTTGTGACAAAAGGAGTATTTTTACAGAAGGAGTTTTTCCTTCAGAAAGGCCGTTGGTTAACAAGGTTAGCTAAACTTTTTTGACCCTGCCTCTTAAAAGAATCGAGAATCGTAAGGAACCGGAATCGAAACAAGGAATCAGAATCAGAATCGTTCAAATTCAAACGATACCCAACCCTACTAAGAGGTCATCATATTATAAGAATATCCTGTTTCAGAACTGAAAACGTCCTTGTTAGTCCGATAAAAGCTTGGCTCAGCAAACGAATCGTTTTTAAAAGTGGGGAACTATGACGTCAAAGAGGATAAAACCCCACCCGCGCAGAAGAAGGTCAACGCTAGGGCTGTCGCGGTTATGGAATTTCCATATATGTTGAGTGGCTCAATAGCGCCATATGCGGTATTACCGCCATTTATTTATTTAATTTATATGTATTTGTTGCTATATAAAGTTTACGATGTGGACAAAAACGAGGGCATTTTCAGTAACCGACCGATGTAACCGAAACTAAACAGCGTCTACAGTATATGCGCATTGAAAGACTTTCACTCAGCGCGCATATTGTTATGACAACGGATTTTGAGCGAGTCGTTCATTCAACGAACACGTTTAAAAAAGCTGATTCATTAAAAGAGATGTAAAGAAACAGGATTTTAATTATTTTTAACTTTGTCTGTATTTTTCACTTATTAGAGACCAATATAGCATTGATTCAATGCGTGACTCACTGATTTTATGCTGTGGGATGCTGACTAGCGGGAAAATACCCGTGAAGAGAACGTTAAAATGATGATGCGACAAATATTTCGCTTCCCTTTGACACGACAAGCTTTTCACGACTTCAAAGACAGACGCAGGTAATCGCACGCGCTCTGCCGATCTCTCTCATTCACCGTCTGTGTGAAGCCTGTAGGTCTTAAACAGTCTTGTTGTCATTATGAACTTGTTTAACATTCAATAGACATGCATTAAGTTCAAAACAAGAAGGGTAAAAAAAAAAAAACGTGAATATCACGGTTGCTGCGGTTACGTGCAATCCTCTGCGGTTGACTTGTCAGAAGCGCGGTACCACAATATTGCGGTTACCGCGACAGCCCTAGTCAACGCCTAATTCAACACGGCCGGTTTAGCCCCGCCCACTGAGCGTTTTTCAGCTAGGCTCAAGACTAGGGTAGAAAATAGCCTATTACTTATTCATTTTGATGTTTTTGAATGCAAAAACCAAGCGAACGTCATAAGTTGACCTCAGACAACAATATCATAACCTTTAAAAAGCCAGTTCATGACCCCTTTAAACTACGAGTTGCATGAAAATGTGCAAATAAACTCCATATTGACCTGGTGATCACCAGCGATCCATCTGAGACATGCTTAGCTCTTATTAAAAGCGTGCGCCGTGACCAGGTTAAGCCTGTTGATGTGTTCCAGAAAAACTAGTTTTTTTTGCGGTTATTTCCTACTTTGAGCCGTCATGAAGTCGGCGAAGTTCCAGATCAGTTCTCCGATGACGAACTCCTTCCTCTTCTGGTCGAACACGCTGTGGTAGTTCTGCAGGACCGTCGTCTGATACTCCTCTGTGAACATCATGGGTGGATCCTGCAGGACCACAAACATACAACGGCTTGCGTTTTACCACACGTACAACAACTTAAACAGCCAGACGCAACTACGAAACTGTAAAAAATTATAAAAAAGGTGAAGAGGTGAAACTCAAAAAACTAGAATATCGTGCAAAAGTTATGGTTTTGATGATTATGTCTTACAGCTTTGAAAACCCCAAATTCAAAATCCCAGAAAATTTTAATATTACATGAAATCAATAAATAAAGGATTTTAAATGCAGAAATGTCAGCCCTCTGAGAAGTACAATCATGCATATGTATATAGTTATACTAAATATATTAGTTTCACCTTTTAATTTGCATCACTGAAATACATGAACTGTTGCGCGATATTCAAATTGTTCGAGTTTCACCTGTACATATATAAATATTTGTATAACATCAGATCGGATTTGCATAAATGTATGATTCACTTATATTATATATATATATACACACACACACAATACATACTTAAATTCTTAAGACTAAAGATTTGCATTATTCCTTTATTAAATTAAAAAATACATAACCCCCCAAATTAAGAGTATAAAATATCCATAATCTGATTTGCATCTTTTTTTAATCAAATACATTTGTATATATAGACCTATTTATCATATAAAAAAATTAAAATTAAATAATCTAAATATATATACAATAAATATTTTTATAACAAAATGTCTAATATGCATAATTCCTTAAGTGAATAAAAAAAATCGATATCTATATTTTTAAGTTAAAAAGTATATATTACTTTTATCATAAGTCTATAAATATCTATATTTTTAAGTTAAAAAGTATATAAAATATAAATTCTTTTTTTATTTTTATTTTTTTTTATTTTTATTTATTTAACAGGGACCATACAGTCAAACATAGTCACAATACAGAGCCTGTAACTGATGCGCAGCATATAGAGTTTATAGCTAATGCTAATTTACAACTCCTGTCCCTGGTTGGGCATTTCTAAATACATTATTAAAAAAAAATACATACAAATATAAAACAATCCCATTTCTTCAAACACACACACACACACAACCAGAAAAGTAACAATTGTTAAAAATTGACAAAAAACTTGTTAAAAATTAAAAAAACTTACGACAAAAATTTCTGATTTCTTTACTGAATCATAAATCTATAAATTATTATATATATATATATATATATATATATATATATATAATAATGATTTTATTCAGGACTCAAAATAGAAGGTCCATACTTAAAAAAAAAGATGAAAATGACAATAGTTACAACATAGCAATAAATATACAGTACATAGAATTAAATTAATAAAAAGTCAATAACATATATAATATTCTTATGACACAAGATCTGATTTGCATAATTCAGCGTGTGCAAATAAACAATGCATTCTCACCTCGTGAAGCCAGGCAAGGTTGAAATGAAGCATATTTAATGAAATGTGTGCTCAGATTATGATGTTTAGTATAGTTTGTGGACTTACGCTGTGTAGACCAGCGACAGCATCCGCTCCGTACTCGCTCTGGATTATGGGCTTCTTGTATTTCCCATACCAGTTATCAAACTGTTCGCTGAGCTGAAGGCCGATGACCTCTGTGTGACCCGGGTCGTGATACCACGAGAAATAGCTGTTTACACAAATAACATCCACATACGGGGCCTGAGGACGAACACGTCAGCACAAACACACAAACAAAGCATATATTTACATACATACATATATTAGGGCTGTCACAATTTATCGCAATACAAAAATCCAGCAATATGTATCGTGGATAGTGACAATATATATTGTGTATAGTTCAACCTAAATAAAAATGTATGTGAGAAAAAATTCAAGTTTTTAAAGTTTTAGTGTCAGTACTACAATAAACCTCTAAATATAATGTTGAATACAATGTATAAAAATGCATTGTGGCCTACATTATTTTAAATATATCTAGTCAGTGACAGAGATCAAGCATATTCATCTACAATAATTCTGTTTTGAGCTTCAGAATCATGAATATTGTTATTCTGGTGTCTCTATTGTCCTGTGCTTTGGGTTTCCAGACTATTCATCATTCATACACAATGTAAAATCAAATTTAGCATTTTAATCAACAGTAAAAAAAATTGTTATCGCAATAATATCGTATTGTGAGTTCAGTATTGCGATATATATCGAATCATGACATCAGGGTTTAGTTACACCCCTAATATATATATATATATATATATATATATATATATTTAATCAGGTCTGTATGTTTGCAGCATTCAGGAGGAAGTAAATCAATCTAAAATAAACTTTATTGGTGCAGATCTACTGTAGTTCAACTCAACATGATAGCAAGAAATATAAGATAAGACTTGTTTAAACACCTGTAATAAGGTCAGAAGGTCATTAAAGGTATTATTATTACCTTGCAACATAGTTACTTAGAAATGAATGTATAAAATGTGTGGTTTCGGTCTCACCCCTAGATCTCTGGCGTAGTTACTGTTGGTGATGAACGTGACCGGCCGGCTGGAGTCCAGAGATCGCGTGTGAGACACGAGTTCCCTGCGGAAAAAAAGATTAAATTTTTTTTTTTTTAAATTAAAAAACAAAACAAAAAAACAAAAAACGAATTTAGTCCAAGACTGTAAAATAAATATTTAAAAATGATCTATTCTCAGTTTAAACACAGGATTTAAACAGTTATTTGCCATTTTTTCATGATTAGTGCATAGGACTGTCTTATTTTATTATTTAAAATAATTCATAATGATTAATGACTCACCATAAGAAATTTCCAGCTGATTATATATAAATGTGTATTGATTTCTATGACTTTCCAGGATGTGTAATACTTTATTTAAAGTTAAATCCTCAATTGTCACTATCATTTATTTTTCATTTAATTTAATTTATATCATAAACTTATTGGCAACATTTAATAACATTAATTATCTATATTACACTGTAAAAAATCTTTTCATGATTAATAATCACAACATTTTTTCTTTTGTCAAATCAACTTAAATAATTTATTTAGTTCAGATAACATATAATTTTGAGTTTCTGATGATTAAATCATTCTCCTTCATTGTATTAACTCAATTTTTCCAGTTCAGTGAACTTAAAATTTTAAGGCGACCAGGTTACTTACTTTTTTAAGTTAAACCAACAATATTTTTTTACAGTATAGGTAACATGAACGAACAATGGACAATCAACTTATATATTATTAAAATCAATTCGTATCCGTTCATTTATTTAATGGACGTGAGATAACATGAACTAACAATGAAGAGTTGTATTTTTATTAAACAAAATACTGTAAAAAATGTATGAGTTAGTTAATACATTAACTAATTTGACCTGATTGTAATGTTACCAACTGATTTATTTAATGAATTAATTCAGATTATTTTTCACTAATTTATTTGACGTAATTTATATTATATAAATTATGTAAACTAAATAAAATTTATTTTATATAATTTATACAATAAATAATATAAATTATATATTATTATAAATAATAAAATTATAAATCCACACTGTAAAAAAAAAAAAGAAAAGGTTGGTTTAACTTAAAATTTTAAGGCAACCAGGTTACTTCATTTTTTAAGTTCATTGAAATAGAAAAATTGAATTAATCACAATTTTATCATTTCTAGATTCTCCACGGCCACGGGAAAGGGAACAAGAAACTAGTCAATCGTCAGTGATGCAGACCGAAGGGACATTAACATCATGGCATTAAGTTTAATATTGTACTAGCAAGCATTAATAATTCAAACGGACAGTATTGGCAAATGCATATCGCATCACTATCATGCATGAAGAGCTCAAGCTGTTGAGACTCAGTGAATGGTCTATCAGGCGTCTTTATGATGCTCAGGAATGTGTGCGTCAGAGCAGGTGTTTCTCCCTGAAGACATTCTTTACACCCGCTGAACAAGACTCACACACACCCCCTATTAAGATGCAGGGTATATACAGTAATCCTTAAGTTAAATTTACTACCTTTTTTACTACCTTCAGAATTTTTTTTAAAACCATCACGACACTGAATTGCAAGTGTTAACCAGCGACCTTTCTATTACACAGATTTTGACATTTATAACATACAAAAATGAATAGATTTAGAGCACGCATTTCATTTTTATGTTTAGTGGATTGCATTTGTGACCGAAGTGCATCAGCTCCCATCCAGTTGACATTGATGTTTTTTTACACACCGAACAATAGAGGGAATGCATTGACATCACTTTCCCGCCGGTTCAACCCCCCTCAACCTGACTGAGTGGCAAAAGATCTGCTGCGTGACTGGATTCAATAGGGGAAACTATTAAACGAAAATGCGACTAAAACTAACAATTTGATCAATTTAAACTAAATGTTGGACTCAATATAGTTGGACTCCTAACAACTTACTAAAGATCCAGTGATCCATGGATATTGACATGCAGCCAGCAATCGTGTCTCCTGACATTTATGTTTGCCTGATTTCAATAAAAGGGAAATAAAAGCAATATATAGATCTACATAGGCTAAAGCCAATTTGCCTGTGAACGCTTTATATAAATACAATATAGGTAGGTCTAAATCCGGGTGATCACTTATATCAGGGTTATATAGCCTCTATATATCGTCACATCGTCCAGCCACTGAATATGACGTCAGCATCAAATGTAGACAGAGCCGAAAGACAGTGTTGTAGTCGAGACCACCTCAATCGAGTCCGAGTCGACACCGAGACCAGAGAGAGTCGAGTCCGAGTCGAGTCCGAGACCAGTGAGGGTTGATTACCTAATTTACTTTTATTTACTTAGAGAAATGCTTTTTTTTTTTTACTGAATTTACTTAGAGTTTAACAAATATGATCAGTTTAGGGTAAAAAGGTCACATAGTAGGTGGTGTTAAAAGTAATTTTATTACAATTAGTCATGCGCAGTTGCGCACTAGAAAATCACCAATCACTGGGCGTGTCAATCAATTTAAAGAAATATTTTATTAATATACATTAATAATCATGAAAAATATTTTCAATTGAACTCGAGTGGACTCGGGAATAATTCCGAGTCCTAAAAAAAAAAATGTTCGAGTACGAGTCAATTCCGAGTCCAAAAGCACACGAGTCCATGACAAGACCAAGACCATTAAAATATGGTCTCGAGACCGAGTCCGAGTCTCGAGTACTACAACACTGCCGAAAGATCTTTGACTGTGCCCAGATAAGCTAAAGCCCATATTTATACGGACTAACGCAAACACAAAATAGGACACCTGATAGTCTGAAAAAAAATAATACCTAATTTTTAAAAAATAATACCTCTCAGACTACATTTAACACTTTTAGTGGCCTTAAATTTGACGATTTTGATTTATCACTTTTTAATACTTTTTAAAACCCCGCGGACACCCTGTGATGCGTTATCACTGGCAAAACAACAGATTGACCTGAACACAGAGAAAACACCACCAAAACACACATATACACACTCTTGCATCACATTAAAGGGCATGGAAAACAGGATTTTTGCTCTCTTAAAGGAGTCATAATTTGATAAAGACACTGACAGGTTATGATATATTGGTTTATGTCAAATGTCATAATTGAGCGAATGACACTTAATGACAGTTGTCATAAACATGCATAAACCCTACTTCATACTCAAGACATATGTCATGGTTATGAAGGTGTCTTATGCACACCCCTTCAAGTAAATTTTCTTATTATTGTGCAAAAAAAATTTTTAAGTGAAAGAATAATAATAAAATGTCATGTCATGATCCCGTTAAAAGCCAGATTTAAGACTGTACATGATTTGCATTACGCTACAACAACAGAAGGTCAGAGTTTTATCTGTAACCATTAAATAAATCATTCATATTTAGTTTGTCTCACTTGAAATATTGTCCCGCAGGCGGCATTTCAGACGCAGGCTCGTTGGCCACAGACCACATGACCACAGAGGGATGGTTTTTATCACGTCGGACCAACTCCTCCATGACGATCAGGTGATGAGCCAGAGAAGCGTTCCCGAAACTGCGTCTGAGGGCGACACACACACACGATCAAAATATAATAATAAAACCAGCTCATACCAAAGCACTTCAAATAGATTGAGATTCATTAGTGTTGTTAACTAAAACTAAAATGATTAGAAATTATTTTTGGTAACTAAAATATCTCATAATAAAATAACATTTGAATAAAAACATTTGAATGTTAGATGAAAGACGTTAGCTTTAATTTTTCTTTGCAATGAACTGAAATAATTTTAAGCACTAAAACTAAATAAAGCTAAAATGGCCCAAAAGAATAATTATAATAAAAAAAAAAAAATCACAATTAATTAAAATGAAAACTGGAAATACATAAAATAAAGGCTAATTCAAAATATGAATAAAGTAAGTAAGTGTCACAGTGTCTGGTTTGTGTTTCCCTGAATGTCCACTAGAGGTTTCTTTCCCCATACTGTCACCATTCACTCTGGAACTGCAATTCCCACGATCCTTTGTCTTCCTCATCACTCATCATTACACACAGCTGTTTCTAGTTACATTGTTTAGTTCTGTGTATAAATATCAGTCCTTGCCACGGAGTCATTGTATGTGGTCGCGACACTTTTATGAGATGGATTACACTTTAATAAACAACTATTTCCATACTGCGTTTGGATCAACCTATTTTCCTGTGTGTCCCCGTGACAGTAAGTAAAATAAAGACTACAAAAAAAAAAATCATTTTCAGTATTTGAAATAAAGCTGAAATTAATAGATAAAAAACTGAAATAAACAAACATAAGAGCTATACAAAAAATATACTTAAATTGAAAATGAGAGCTAATTCAAAATATTAATACTATTTCATAAATAATCCTAAAATAACATTGACTGGCCAACTACATTAGCTACCATGAACTAACAATTAAAAAGAAAAACAATAAAAAAAAATTGTTAATTTTAATTTCAACATTTACATTATTAAAATAAAAAGTTGTATCTGTTAATATTATTTAATGGACTTGAGCTGACATGAACAAACAAACAGTGAACTGCTGTATTGTTATTAAACATAGATTAAAAACATTATCAAAAAGTATTGCTCAATGTAAGTTACTGCATTAACCGATTGTAAAGTGGATTAATTTCCTACAAGCTTGTGACTTTAAAATCATTTTAGACGGACGAAAAAGGGTTAAACACTGTGTTTGTGTGCCACACTACTGTGTATGTGTTGGGACGGCGTCTCACATGTCTTTGATGCCCACTCCAGGACACTCGTCGATAACCACGATGCCGTGCCGGTCGGCCATCTGCAGGATCTCCTCGGCGTAGGGATAGTGACTGGTGCGGAACGAGTTGGACCCCATCCACTTCATCAGGTTAAAATCCTTCACCACCAGAGGCAAGTCGAAGCCTTTGCCCCGGATCTGAGGTTACACCAGTTAACATCGCTCAATGGATTAACAAACATTACTCAGCAGTGGGCCAGTGTTATTTATATCATTCACACAATATTACACTTTTTATTCATATTTTTAAAAATATTTTACCGTTAACGTTTATTTTATTTCAAGTAACAGTTTTTAATGGTTTAAGTTAACTATAATAATCCTGCAATCAACAATACATTTGTTATATTATTTATTAACATTTGCTAAAAAATTTTCAATTATAATACAACTGTTCGTTTATTGTTCGTTCATGTTAAATGGAATCTTATTGTAAAGTGTTGCCGAGTTTAAAGTTTTATTTCCGTGAATAAGTTTCAATGAATTGATACAAAATTCTGAATCGATAAATGATTTGTTTGTAGCATTACTCAGGAATGTATGGAAGCGAGAGTTAATTATCTTAGAGTTAATTATAGCGAGAGTTAAGAATATTATGGAAAAATGTTTTTTCTGAATCAATGACTTGATTATCTTAAACTTTTTTCCATGAAAAATTCTCGTAATTGTGAGATAATTAACTCGTTAATTCAAAAAAACAGAGCAAAAACTTTTTTTCATGAAAAATTATCTCAGATCGTAATTTTGCATGAAAGGTGAGTGTTTTGCGTGATAGCTGTGTGTTTTGCATGATGGCTGTGTGTTTTGCATGAAAGCTGTGTGTTTTGCATGAAAGCTGTGTTTTGCATGAAAGCTGTGTGTTTTGCATGAAAGCTGTGTGTTTTGCATGAAAGCTGTGTGTTTTGCATGAAAGCTGTGTGTTTTGCATGAAAGCTGTGTGTTATGCATGATAGCTGTGTGTTTTGCATGATGGGTGTGTGTTTTGCATGATGGGTGTGTGTTATGCATGATAGCTGTGTGTTTTGCATGATGGCTGTGTGTTTTGCATGATAGCTGTGTGTTTTGCATGATCGGCTGTGTGTTGCATGATGGCTGTGTGTTTTGCATGATGGCTGTGTGTTTTGCATGATAGCTGTGTGTTTTGCATGATGGCTGTGTGTTTTGCATGAAAGCTGTGTGTTTTGCATGATGGCTGTGTGTTTTGCATGATGGCTGTGTGTTTTGCATGATGGCTGTGTGTTATGCATGATGGCTGTGTGTTATGCATGATAGCTGTGTGTTTTGCATGATGGGTGTGTGTTTTGCATGATGGGTGTGTGTTATGCATGATAGCTGTGTGTTTTGCATGATGGCTGTGTGTTTTGCATGATAGCTGTGTGTTTTGCATGATCGGCTGTGTGTTGCATGATGGCTGTGTGTTTTGCATGATGGCTGTGTGTTTTGCATGATGGCTGTGTGTTTTGCATGAAAGCTGTGTGTTTTGCATGATGGCTGTGTGTTTTGCATGATAGCTGTGTGTTTTGCATGATGGCTGTGTGTTTTGCATGATGGCTGTGTGTTTTGCATGATGGCTGTGTGTTTTGCATGATGGCTGTGTGTTTTGCATGATGGCTGTGTGTTTTGCATGATATCTGGATGTTTTGCATGATGGCTGTGTGTTTTGCATGAAATCTGTGTGTGTTTTGCATGATAGCTGTGTGTTTCGCATGATAGCTGTGTGTTTTGCATGAAATCTGTGTGTGTTGCATGAAAGCTGTGTGTTTCGCATGATAGCTGTGTGTTTTGCATGAAATGTGTGTGTGTTGCATGATAGCTGTGTGTTTTGCATGAAATCTGAGTGTTTTGCATGAAAGGTGTGTGTTTTGCATGAAAGGTGTGTGTTTTGCATGAAAGGTGTGTGTTTTGCATGAAAGGTGTGTGTTTTGCATGAAAGGTGTGTGTTTTGCATGATAGCTGTGTGTTTTGCATGAAATCTGTGTGTTTTGCATGATTGCTGTGCGTTTTGTATGATTGCTGTGTGTTTTGCATGAAAGCTGTGTGTTTTGCATGAAAGCTGTGTGTTTTGCATGAAAGCTGTGTGTTTTGCATGAAAGCTGTGTGTTATGCATGATAGCTGTGTGTTTTGCATGATGGGTGTGTGTTTTGCATGATGGGTGTGTGTTATGCATGATAGCTGTGTGTTTTGCATGATGGCTGTGTGTTTTGCATGATAGCTGTGTGTTTTGCATGATCGGCTGTGTGTTGCATGATGGCTGTGTGTTTTGCATGATGGCTGTGTGTTTTGCATGATAGCTGTGTGTTTTGCATGATGGCTGTGTGTTTTGCATGAAAGCTGTGTGTTTTGCATGATGGCTGTGTGTTTTGCATGATGGCTGTGTGTTTTGCATGATGGCTGTGTGTTTTGCATGATGGCTGTGTGTTATGCATGAAAGCTGTGTGTTTTGCATGAAAGCTGTGTGTTTTGCATGAAAGCTGTGTGTTTTGCATGAAAGCTGTGTGTTTTGCATGAAAGCTGTGTGTTATGCATGATAGCTGTGTGTTTTGCATGATGGGTGTGTGTTTTGCATGATGGGTGTGTGTTATGCATGATAGCTGTGTGTTTTGCATGATGGCTGTGTGTTTTGCATGATAGCTGTGTGTTTTGCATGATCGGCTGTGTGTTGCATGATGGCTGTGTGTTTTGCATGATGGCTGTGTGTTTTGCATGATAGCTGTGTGTTTTGCATGATGGCTGTGTGTTTTGCATGAAAGCTGTGTGTTTTGCATGATGGCTGTGTGTTTTGCATGATGGCTGTGTGTTTTGCATGATGGCTGTGTGTTATGCATGATGGCTGTGTGTTATGCATGATAGCTGTGTGTTTTGCATGATGGGTGTGTGTTTTGCATGATGGGTGTGTGTTATGCATGATAGCTGTGTGTTTTGCATGATGGCTGTGTGTTTTGCATGATAGCTGTGTGTTTTGCATGATCGGCTGTGTGTTGCATGATGGCTGTGTGTTTTGCATGATGGCTGTGTGTTTTGCATGATAGCTGTGTGTTTTGCATGATGGCTGTGTGTTTTGCATGAAGGCTGTGTGTTTTGCATGATGGCTGTGTGTTTTGCATGATAGCTGTGTGTTTTGCATGATGGCTGTGTGTTTTGCATGATGGCTGTGTGTTTTGCATGATGGCTGTGTGTTTTGCATGATGGCTGTGTGTTTTGCATGATGGCTGTGTGTTTTGCATGATGGCTGTGTGTTTTGCATGATATCTGGATGTTTTGCATGATGGCTGTGTGTTTTGCATGAAATCTGTGTGTGTTTTGCATGATAGCTGTGTGTTTCGCATGATAGCTGTGTGTTTTGCATGAAATCTGTGTGTGTTGCATGAAAGCTGTGTGTTTCGCATGATAGCTGTGTGTTTTGCATGAAATGTGTGTGTGTTGCATGATAGCTGTGTGTTTTGCATGAAATCTGAGTGTTTTGCATGAAAGGTGTGTGTTTTGCATGAAAGGTGTGTGTTTTGCATGAAAGGTGTGTGTTTTGCATGAAAGGTGTGTGTTTTGCATGATAGCTGTGTGTTTTGCATGAAATCTGTGTGTTTTGCATGATTGCTGTGCGTTTTGTATGATTGCTGTGCGTTTTGCATGAAATCTGAGTGTTTTGCATGATAGCAGTGCGTTTTGCATGAAAGCTGTGTTTTGCATGATAGCTGAGTGTTTTGCATGAAAGGTGTGTGTTTGCTGCCCTCTGCTGACACTCACGTCTGCGTCCTCGTGCTTGTTGACCCCGTGGAAGTAGAACGGCTTGTTGTTGATGAGAAACTGCGTGTTGGTGACTTTAACCGTACGAATACCCACAGAAAGAGTGTAAACATCCGTCTGTCCATCCTCTGCTGTAGCCTGAACCTACAAAAACAGCACAATAAACATGAGTTATTGAATCAGTTCATTGAATCAGTTCATTGAAGTTAACATGAACTTGTAAAGCATTTATTTATCTTAGTTAATTTCAAAATTTACAAAAGCAATTTTTGAGCAATTTTGACAGCCCTAGTCACTGTTTCATGCCGACACCATCGGAGAGTGACTCCACTGACCTCCATGGAGTAAAGGTATCCTGGGTTTTCGTGCATCAGGTACGGCCACCAGAGGTTGACGTCTGTGACCTTGAGAGTTCCCAGGGAGCCGTTAGCCGAAGCCACACATCTGCCGTCCTTTGCCGAGAGCGTCACTTTCACAGCAGGTTTAGAGCCGCCCAACACGGACACATTATAACTCACCAGCCCTGAATCACAAGACACACATATGAACAGATGAACTAGGACTAAATCAACAAACACTATTCGTAGTTTTCACGTGACCGGAACCATTGCACTCATTACATGCAAAGTGAGATATTTTAAGCTTTTATTTGTTATAATTTTGATGATTATGTATTACAGCTTATGAAAACCCCAAATTCAAAATTAGAATATTGGGAATTTATGATTTAAGATTATGAAATAAAGGCTTGAAATATCTCACTTTGCATGTAATGAGTCTATCTAATATATTAGTTTCACCTTTTAAGTTGAAGTTTTTCGAGTTTCACCAGTATATATAGGAAAGCAGATGAACCCAGAATATAAACGCAACACACAGTTAATTCGTTAATTCGTTTTTCCATATAAAACCATAATAAAGAAAAGCGTTTTATAATGCCCCGCTGTTTTTAGTGATTGAAATACTGTAGCATGTGATGTTTATGGATCACAAGTGCCTAAAACTTACATTTTGTTCACATATTTTTGAGAGGTGAAACTATGAATAGCTTCTAATGGCCTAATGTAAATTCCCACAAAAAAAAAAAAAATACAATTCGTCCCTCAGTTTGTTAAAACACGTGAAAATCAAACTTACACAGAACGTCTATGAACGTTCAAATACACTATAAAAATCCTACATTTCGACTTTTCCTGTTTAAAAAGTGCTTCTGAGAGATGTTTGAATTCACTTAATAAACAGAAGAGGGGATTTGAACAATCTATCTATATTTATGTATAAAATATTTTGCAAATATTATAATGTTATTAATCACAGACAGAAGTCTGTAAATGGTTATACCATTCATTATATGTTCTAAAGTGAAAGTATCAGGAGCCACATCTTTTTCTGTAAGCTTACCAATGTTATCAGAGAATGACGTCTCCACTGTGACGTCATCAATGTGCACCTTTGGTGTCGTGTACAGCAGGACCGATCGGTGTATTCCAGCGTAGTTGAAGAAATCAAAGTTAGTGCTCTGAATGAAGTAGCCAGCGGGGTATCTGTATGGAAAAGAAAACGGTCAAGAAATACAACGAGGTCCTACAGGTTTGGTGTAGGATCTAGTTGGAAATACACTAATATATTATATAGACTCATGTTCAACACCACTTGATGCTTATTGCAATGATATTCAGACATTTTTAAAAGTGTATTTCAGTGCTTAAATACTTCTTTAGGGTATTTCGCTATATGGATGGTTATGTCTAACCTGGTGCGATCGTTCATGTACTGGATGCTTCCTGGTGGGAGTGTCTCCGGGGTTAAAGTGTTGTTCACTGCAATGGTGATCCGACATGCACTTCCGGAGCTCTGACGCAGGACGCCGCTGATGTCCGACTCAAAGGGAAGATGACCGCCCGCGTGTTCAGTCATCTTGACCCCGTTCACCCACTGCAACATGGGAACATCAGAGATCAGTGTGTCAGTCCTGAGACTGTGGACAATGGGCCCTATTTTAACGACCTAAGCGCATGTCCGAATCCACTCTTGCTAGTTTAACGATGGGAAAAATGGTCGACGCACGGTCTAAAAGGCTTGTGATTATTCACTTAATGAGTGATGGGTGTGTTTTGGGCGTTTCATATCAGAGTTTCATCTCCCATTTGCTTTAAAAGCCAGTTGCGCTCACGTCATGGTGGGATTTGCAAGTGGAAAGACTTAACCCTGTCCGCAAGGTTAAAGCTGTGTGTGTGTGTGTGTGTGAGAGAGGTTAAAGCACAAGCAGACCATCTATGGGGCAAGCCGGATTCTATCATATCTTTATGTACACAATAATAATCTTTTACATTGTAAACCTTATATTTTTAATATTTGGCAATAAACCGATATATCGGCCGGCCGATATTAGGCATTTTCCATAATATCGGTATCGGCAGTTATAATGGCCGATTAATGAATATTTAAAAAATAAAATAAAAACGGACGAAACACGCTTCAATCATCTCTCCTTGGCCTGTTATATTGAAAATGTATGTTTTACAATTTGCAGTATCTATTGCTAAATTATGGCTCATCATAGACTAGCTAACCACAAAGCTAGCTAATGCCACTATCATCAGTGGAAGACCGCTAACGTTAACATTAATGAGATTGGAAACAACAATGAACTTTTTCTGCCTAAATAAAGTAATGATTACTGTATTTATAACTAGCATATCTCTAGTTACAGTCCCTGCATTGTAAAATGTAAGTTAGACTTGCGAGGAGTGAACATTTAGACATAGAGAAAAAGTATCAAACGTATCTTGTGCAGAAAAGTTAGCTTTTCTTTTACACGTGTGTGAAATCCAACAATATTTAATAAAAAAAAAAAATATCGGCCGATATATCGGATTTTAAAACCAAAAAATATTTGTATCGTATCGGCCTTCAAAATCCTTTATCGGTCGGGCTCTAGTACCCTATAGGTGCATATTACTAATGCGTCCTTTAAATAACAATAACAAAATACTGCGCCATTGACTTTAGAGCAGGTTTTAATTGGTCAATGGAGCAGTCTATTTCTTTTCCTCAAAATAGCAATGCGCCAGTAATGCACCTGAACACACCTCGATTTCAGACCAGCAGCCCATGGGTTAACAGATGGGCACAAATGCTATTTAAACAACATGGCGCAGGATGTAAAAATCATAAGTGCGTCAGGCTTAAACTAGCAAAACACGCTTGTTGTGTCACGCCTGGCGTATGATAGGGCCCTTTGTGACTCTTGCACCAGATCACAGACACGTAGGGACCTGTGACAAATGAGATATCCATCTGGAATAGATTGGAAATGATCAAATACAGGGAAAAGAATCACTGATGGCAATCCCGTGCACTTACAAGCACAGAATAATAGTGTGCACTTCCAACTCGGAGCATGATCCGGGTTCCCTGATCCTGGATCCAGCGCGCAGGCACCCACAATTCCTTCTCATACCAAACCCAGCCAATGAAATCCCTGATTTTGGAGTCTTGTGTGATGTCATTGTAGCTGGACGGCACCGGCATGTCAATTACTGGACCCGTCTGGAACAAAAACATAATTAATATCTCAAACTATCAGACATAAACTCAGACTTCAACCTTAATATGCAACATTTGATTAATATGCAAAAAAGATTCAATTAATAAATAATAAAAAATAGTAATAATACAGTATATACTATTAAGAGGTAGAAAACAAACTTAATAATATAACATAATAGAATCTAAATATTTTCCTAATAATATTTTACGTAATATGTTTATGTTTGGGGGGTCTTCATACTTGAAAATATATAGATTTTTAAATTTCAGAAGGGGTCCCTGAAATGTGAAAAATCCCTGAAAAATAAATTTAATTAAAAAAAATAAAACAATAAATTAAAAGAATGAATTGAGCACAATTTCAATGTGAAGCTTGAAATGTTCTTTGAAACATCTCAAACAATAAAAATAAAATGTATTAAAACCTAAGAAATAAATAAATAATATGATACATAATCCTAACACGTCTGTTCTATGGTAAGTAAAAAAAAATGTTAGAAATAGAAAATAATGTAAAAAATAATATTTCACACAAATTTGTTTTGGGTCTTCTTTATAAATCAAAATTTTAGGATGGAGGTCCCTCACATGAATATTATGCTATGTTTAGCATCTAAAAGATTAAAAAACCCCTGCATCCCTTTATCCAGTAAAATCACCACCATATACAATGGGGTCCAAATGTCTGAGATTGTGTTTTATTCAAAACAATTGTATAATGCAATGTAAAAGTTAAACAAAGAAATTTCACAATTACAATGTGAAACTCGAGAAGCTCTTTAAAAAATCTCAAAATCGACTTTTCACTCATTATTGTGGTGCTGATAATGTAATAGTCTATCTTTATTTTACTTTATTTATTTATATTTTCTTTATTTTATGTTATGGTGCTTGTCTGTTGTCTGATTAAGACATTTCATAATTTGTACCAGGCCAATTATGGTTGTAAATATTGTTCTTAAAAGAAATAAAAACAAAACAATAGTCCAGCTGTGCTGCGTCAGAGCTCACGTGACCTCCGCTAGTGGACTCTTGAACCACTCCTTCACAAAGCCTCGGTTCCGCTCCGGAGAAAGATCCGCTCTGAATCTCCACAGGCCGTTCACTTCTTTCACTTCTCTAGAGGGAGAGTCTTTGGGGAACAGCATCCCGCCCTGCAGAGACTGACACACACTGCAGACAGCGGCCAGTAACACACATTTCTCCACAAGCCATTCTCCTGTTGAGCCCATCACGCGCGCGCTGGTCAACTTCTGTTTACTTCACTCCACTTCCGCGCGTGACGTCATTCCTGCGTGACAATCTACACGTCAGAGCGTTTGATAAAAAATGAAAACGTAATATTTGATATTGCAAAACCATAAAAAACCGATTCGTCTATACTTTATATATGAAATAAGAAAAAAACCGTGTACTAACCATAGACTGTAAAAAAGGTACTAAGTAACCCAGTTGGGTTAAACACGGTTCCCGCGCTTCAATGGTTCAAATGTTAACGGTCCAGTGACAGTCAATGGACATCATTACTTCATAACAAAAAATATTCGAGAGGTCTGTATGACAAAATATTACAAAAGAAATATCTAAAACAACTGAAATATAAAACATAAAGGTGCAGCTGTCATGTTGACCACGAGGGGGAGACAACATATTACTTACTCACTGCCAAAGCATTGTATGATAGCCTATTTGCATACCTGCTCGCAGAATAATGATTCCCTAATGGATTATATATAGAGAAACCCCTATGCACCTATAATTAAACTAACAAGTGTGCCTTAAAAGTGTCTCACAGGTGAGCTGCTGCTCATTGACCTTGCTCCTGAGTCTAACTTCAAATAATTTGATTCGGAATATTGTTTACATTATTAAAATATGATTTGGTGTTTTGTTTTTATGCTCTGTAGGAACCATGGTTTACAGTCGGAGATCTCTGTAAAATCAAATGCCAGTCAGAGTTTGAGGTAAGTTTATCTTAAATTTGTGTTTTTTTAACTTGGTTGTCAGCTCATGCAACATGGCGGCGCCCATAAGTGGGCGACCTGCATTAACATGAAATGCATAATTGGCCGGCGGCCCATAGGGCAGGTGTAATTGTTTTGGGTACAGTTATGGCTACTGGGAACAGTGTGCAAATGAATGTGAAAATTAATAATGTACAGTACATTTTATTTCATGCAATACTGTGTAAAGTTTTTTTCTGAAGCGGCAAAGGAAGCAGTGCCGCATAATGGTACATTAATTGATTATACAAATATTACGAAATATATGATGTCAAATAATGTCTTACGCACTTATGTTTCTCTTTTAAGCTCTTTGTGCTCTCATTGAGCTTCTCAAGTGTTTTGTGAACCCGAGTAGCTTTTTTAATGTAATCACACATGTTTTGGTTCTTGCAGTATTGTAGTTATTGTTTTGCAGCAGAGTAAAAATGTTTTTAAAATGCATAAAGATAAGACTATTTATTTATTTATAGTGCTTGAAGTTTATTTATAGTACAAAATTGCCATTCAAAGTGCTGTACTAATCATACCAGTGCTAATAAACAGATACAAAATAAAAAGTAAAAAAATTAACTTTTTAAAAATATGTTAAAATTTAATTTAAAAAGAAGTGATCTAACATGAAGAAGATGATACGGTGCAGTTATTAGGATCCATGCAACTCAGTGCTCATAAACTGGATGATACTTTGATAGTCTATGACTTGGTTTTAATAGGCTAAATAAAAGTAGTTTAAACTCACAAAAGTATTATACTGTTTTCTTTTAACACCCAAATGCAGAGATGGGACTTTGTCTCCTCATTTCAGAAGTCTAACGTATTCCACTGATACAGAATAAGAATTGTGATACTGACCAGACAGACTACAGATCATGTAGTGAGAATGTTTCTTAAATGCTTGTATGTATTACTGAGATAAACAATGATCATGGTGGCACTTGAGGTCTCTTTACTGGTGTTTAATCTGGAAATTAGTGGTCTGAGCTCTCAGAATGAGTCTTTATCGCATAATTAGACATCAATGGTTTCATAAATTTTTAGATAATTACATTAATTTCTTAAGAGCTAATTTCTTTGACTGGAATCTTTTTTGTCCTCCAGTTTTAGCTATTAGGCTGTTGCTGGTTCAGACATATGACTGATAGTATAGCGCCCCCTATGGTAACATCAGAGGAACAGCAGTGTGTCCCTCAGGCACGAGAGGCGAGACACAATCCCAGTGCTTGACCTCAGTGAGGTCACATCTTCTGTAATACTGAGTAAACAATTAAATTCAGCCTTGTGTCATAGACAAATACAACATTAATTTCCTGTCTTGAGTGTTTTCCCTGTCGTGCTCTGTAAAAACAGTCTCTGGAGTCTCTCTCATTATTGCCAGAGGTCAATTTCCAACATTTTTGTCTAGTGACGCTTTATATACCATAATAACACATTATATGATACTAGTCCTGACTGACAATCACTCGACGCTGTTGTTTTGTTGGTTCTTTAAATCACATATTTTGCAGCTATTTTTCATTTATTTCATTTGAAAGAATACTCATACTATAATAAATAAAAATCAATAGAACGATAGAACAATGGGTAGATACATGGATAGATAGATAGATAGATAGATGGATGGATGGATGGATGAATAGATAAATTGGATGGATGGATTAATTGGTTGATGGATGGATGGATGGATGGATGGATGGATAGATAGATAGATAGATAGACATTTTAGATAGATAGATGGATGATGGATAGATTCATTGGTTGATGGATAGATAGATGGATTAATTGGATGATGGGCAGATAGATAGATAGATAGATAGATAGATAGATAGATAGATAGATAGATAGATAGATAGATAGATAGATAGATGGATGGATGGATGGATGGATGGATGGATGGATGGATAGATAAATGGATGGATGGATGGATGGATTAATTGGTTGATGGATGGATAGATTAATGGATGGATGGATGGATTAATTGGTTGATGGATAGATAGATGGATGGATAGATAGATAGATAGATAGATAGATAGATAGATAGATAGATAGATAGATAGATAGATAGATAGATAGATAGACATTAATTGATAGATGGATGATGGATAGATTCATTGGTTGATGGATAGATAGATGGATAGATGGATTAATTGATGATGGACAGACAGACAGAGACAGATAGATAGATAGATAGATAGATAGATAGATAGATAGATAGATAGATGGATAGATTAATTGATAGATGGATGGATGGATGGATAGATTCATTGGTTAATGGATAGATAGATTGATGGATGAATGGATGGATGGATAGATTAATTGATAGATAGATGGATGGGTGGATGGATGGATGGATAGATAGATAGATAGATTGATAGATACATTTATTCATTCATTTATTGTCATAATTTGCTATTCACTCAAGTATTCAACACTCTTTTTGACAATCCAATCCACAAACAATGGATACAATTATTAAATTAGTGGCAGTAAAGTTGGTCACTACTTTAATTAGTCATATTATGACATTTAATTTGCATTATTATTAGTCATGTCCAAAGCTCATGAAAACATCACATGTGTTTTGGGCTCCATATTATAGACAGCACGATTAACATTGCGTTAGAGCACATTTAATTGATAGCCGTCGGGTGAAACAGGGTCAGGAATGTGCCGTTATTAAGACGACGGGACCGTCTGAGTGCTTAAAACACTCACTTCTCAGTCCCTGACCCAGTTTCTGCGTGTGGAGAAGGTACTCGGGCTTTTGCTGTTGTGAAGTTCAGGCTTTTACATAAAAACATTCGCTCGAGGTCAGTCAGCAGCCGACAGGTTTCACTCTTATTATATTGTCATATGAGATTTTACTTCATCTTAGACTGACCTTTTCATATAGTCAAGAGAATTTGTTTTATTTATGTACACTTTTACATTTATTCATTAGTTTATCAAATAAAAATCCTCATCAAATCAAGCGGCATGAAATTGATTTATTTTCTCAGTTCATCTTCCTGGCTTTAATGTTTTGGGTGGATTTGGATTGTTTTCTTTGTAAATGCTTAGGATGAAAGTTTATTTTCTGAAAAATGTATTTTTTTTATTTTAATGGACAAAGATTACCACCAAACGTGGCATTTATTGTTGATCTCTGTTTAATTATGGGGAATATGGGGAAATGCCATATACTTAAACATGTAAATGTTTCTAAAGGATAACCTAACTTTTTGTTATTTCAGATAGAAATGAAAAATTATATTGAGTTACTGCAATGTAAGAAAAAATTGTTGGTTTAACTTAAAAAATTAAGTTACCTGGTTGCCTTAATTTTAAGTTCATTGAAATGGAAAAAGTGAGTTAAAACAATGAGAAACTCAAAATTATATGTTATGTGAACTAAATAAATTGATTTGACAAAAGAAAATGTTGTGATTACTAATCATGAAAATATTTTTTTACAATTGAAAAACAAAGCAAAACGTACTAGGTCTTTATGTGAAGCTTTTATGCTTCATGTTTATATGATGATCATCTCATACATGTTCCTTTTCTTTTTATATTATCTTATTTTTATTTTTTTAATTTTATTTATATTATTAATTTTAATTACACTATATTTTAAATTCCTATTTGCTGTAATGCATAATATTTTTTGTTATGCTTATTATTTGTATGCGACTGGATCTTCCTGGCTTTATTTCAGATGAAGCATCAGCTATTGTCTTTGTCTATCAGGCACAAATCAATATTGTTTTTCAAGGTTTAAATCACCCATAAAAACTCAGAAGTGACGTTTTGCGATATCTAAATTTACACCTGGTCTTACATGATCATTGATTTTTCCGGGGACTTTTGAACTCCTGTCAGAGATTTTATTATCTGCTATAAAATAGGAAACCGCTTCAGTTGGCCTTCAGTGTTTCGGTTATATTTTATTGTCCTATATAACATTTTTATTTACTTTGATAGACCTTGATTTGACTGGTCGGATGACAGGGCTGTTCCATGAAATATCACAACCAGAAAAAGAAGCATGGAGAGGTTTAGCCTCAAATTAAAATTCTAAATATTTTTTTCAGGATTTGGCCAAATAGGATGTTATTGAGTTAGACAAACACAGGATCACCTTGTTTTTTTAAAGTTTGTAATGTGTAACCTATATAAAATAGTCTTGGTAAGTCATTGTTGGACTTTATTTTGTATAAACTCAAGTTTCTTATCGCATCTTCCGCCTTGACATTTATGAGACCAGGAAGAGAGATCGTTTCCAATTCCTTTAGATTTCAATACAGGAAGATCCTAAAGTCCTTCTCTCCCGTCCGTCGAGTCTGTAACGTGTGTGACGACGTGCCGCTTCTTCTTGACACATTTATTGACTTAATCACTTAAAAATGCCTCAGATTTGACTGATCCACTATGACAGTGTGTGTGTGTGTGTGTGGATTGACGTAATGAGGGATGCTTGCGACAGCGTTCTGTCTCTGAGATGACATAAAATCAGATATGAGGATACAGGGTAATGCTTCTTGATGACCGTCATCAAATCTCAAACGCTCACTTGTGTCTGAGTCACAGAAGATTAAAACCTTGTACACTTTATTAACTCACACTAAACATATATCAAAATAAAAGCCACACGTTGGCTTATTTAATAATTGATGTTGCCTAAAATATTTGCTCCGTTTAACCTGATTTGGACAAAGTGTTAAAATTCAGGAGAAATTAAAACTAGGGCTCTCATTCATGAAACACAAACAGAATGAATCATTTATAAGATCATTCTTGCATCATTTATACGGCATAATTTGTTCATGAATGAGACTCTTGAACAGGGTTTGCTATGCAGAAAACACCCCCATAATAATTATGAGTTGTTGCCAGGGAGTTGATAAGCGGTTGCTATGGTACGTTTTAAGATGCCTTGCGGTGTTCCACAGGGCTCGGTGTTGGGTCTGCTTTTATTATCTATATTTTACCTCTTATTTATATTTTTCACACTCAAGACATCAACTTTCATTTCTATACAGATGATACATAGTTGTATATGCACAAAACCTCATGTTTCCCAGCATCCCCCTCTAGATCTCACTAAAGCCCCTTTCACACAGAGATTCCGGAAAATACAAAAAATACACGGATAAAGTGACCCGGGTTCTTTTGATTTTGGTTTTCCGGAATCAGAGAGTGCGTTCACACCATAGACTGTAAACAAAGATGGACGCCGCCCCTTTGCTCTCTTCCATTGGTCAGAAGTGAAGCCGCCAGTGTCCCGATATGGCGTTGACATCTTGGACTTGAGTCGATTTCGGGACCAGACCTGCGCAGTCGTGAGCCGGAAGTAACGCCGCGAAATCAAGACCCCGCCCTCACTCTCGCGGAATCAATCGCAAGATCACGCTTCTGCACTTTTTAAAAATTAATTATAGAAATTTAGATATTAAATTTAAAACTCCAATCTCCTCAGTCCTCCGAAGATCCCGAGAAAAAGTCAGGGACTACTTCACTCAGAGAAACTGTCAATCATGACGTCACACCACCGCATCAAATAACTCGCTAAAAACAAACTTAATCTAAAAACAAACACTTGAAATTACATCAGCGTGATAAAAACTACAGTAAATGGCAGAAACCATCTTTGGAAAAACGATATTTGAAGTGTAATTTAATTGTTTAGGGAGGGGGAGGCGGGGTTTATGACCTATACTGGGACCGGCCACCGGGGGGCGATCGAGATGCTTTGGCTTCACTTTTCAGGGCTTGTGCGACACGCTTGGTTCATACACAACCCGTATAAATCCCGTGAAGACGCGTGACATCGTCGTGTTTGCGTTCACATAGAAGGCGTTTGGGCAAGAACAATTTCTTAAAGCCCTCCTGTGGTGTAAATCCAGCTTTTAATGTTTTTTATTAGTCTATGTGGTGTTTTTAATATGCTTTAAGACAAACTGTGTGTAAATTCATAAGTGGACAGCATTGCATAGTATTTCCTCCTTAAAACTGCAGTGAACCAAAGACAGCCTCAAAAACACGGTTTGAAATCGCTGGTGTTTCTGACGTCACAAACGACCTTGTAACCAATCAGATCAACATGTGATCGTCAACCGGTGGATCTCTGAGCTGAGTTAGTCAGTGGAGGCGGGGCTCATTTGCATATTCCGAGAGCCGCACATACTAAATGAGGGTGTCGAGTTACATTCAAGCTGTTTTCAAGGACAAAACGTTTAAATGTAATTTTGATGATCAAAGATGTGTTTTAAGGGGTAAAATAATTGACTATAGGGGGACTAAAGCTTAATACTAACAAACTATCTCAGACTGATGTGTGAATACTGGCTGATGATCTACTCATCTCAAGGGAAGGAAGTTATTTGGGATTTGCATTTGTCCCATTATGCCCCAGTGTCCCGGCATCAGTGCCAACATGCTGACGCATCGCCCGCTCCTTTACCCTGATCATCAGCACACTCGAGTCAGCCAGCGCTGGCACTGCAAATGTTTCAGATCATTTTTTTTTTTTTAAACCTGTACAGTTTCTAAACAGCTCTACTGATCCGCATCCTAGTGAAGATGCCCAAGCGAGACTCCAGCTGGCGGCAGATTGTGTGTGTGGGCGCAGTCGTGGCAGAGGAAGTGCTGTCCTCAGGCCAGTAGTGGCACCTGTGCTGTGCCGACGGCTGCAGGTCGCCTCTCGCTCTGTCCCGGGTGATGATGCTGTCGCCTGTCTCTCGCTCTCGCCTGTTGTTCTGTCTATCTTTCTATTGTTCTATCATTCTATATATAACGGTAGATAGATAGATAGCATTGCAGATAGATTGCACTAAATAATCATATTTCAAAAAAGAATTTAATGAAATTCCATTAAATCTGCATAAAACTCATCAGTGTTTCTGAAATGAAGTTGCTGATTAATGAGCCGTGAGCTCATCCAGTGCTGGTGCTCTCTGATCCCCAATCTGCTCCCGTTCCTGTTAATAGAAAACCCTGGACAGCACAGGAAGTAAAAAAAGAAAAAAAGAAAAAAATGTTACTTGCAAAAAAAAAAAAAACTTTAACTGAAATAAAATTAAAAAAAAAATATTTTATTATTATTAAATAATTTTAATATATTAAAAAAATTCCAGCTAGAAATAGAAAACCCTCGACAGCACAGAAAGTAAAAAATAAAAAACACAGAAAAAAATGTTACTTGCAAAAAAAAAAAAAAAAAACGTTAACTAATTAAATAAAAAAAATATATATATAAAAAAATCCAGCTAGAAATAGAAAACCCTGGACAGCACAGAAAGTAAAAAAAAAAAAAAACTTTAAATGAAATAAAATTATATATATAAATATATATATATATATATATATATATATATATATATATATATATATATATATATAAATTCCAGCTAAAGCAACATTTCTCATTATCATTTAGTTTACTTGATCTGCTAAAGTAACTAAAACTGAGCTAAAATGTATAAAGAATAGATAATAATTATGAAAGGCAACATCACAACAAAATGACTAAAACTTAAACTAAAATTAAAAAAAAAAGAAAATCTGTCAAATAAAATCTACTTCAACATATTATATTCAAATATACACTCTTAGAAGAACTGGTTCTATTTAGAACCAGAAATGGTTCCATCCCCCGCTTCATATATGGAACTCCAAAATGGTTCTATATAGAACCATTTTCTTTGTAAAAGGTTCTATTGACCAAGTATGGAACCCCAGGGTTTATAGAACCCAGAGGAACCCTTTTTTAAGAGTGTATAGAACCTTTTAGGGGTTCCAAAAACGTAGCGCTGATAGAACCTTTTAAGGTTCTATAGAGAACCTTTTCTTCGAAGAGTGTATGACACTTCCTCCAGTCCATTCACTTGCTGAGAACAGTGAATCAGATTGATGCACACACACACGAACATACAAAACACACACATGCACTCTCTTACACACACACACACACACACCCTCACACACTTGCTCACATACATACACAAACATACAAAATGCACACATGCGCTCTCTCTCTCTTTAACACACACACACACACTCTCACTCTCGGTCATACACACACACCTTCACACACTCGCTCGCACATACTCACACACACACACTGGCTGATGCACCTGAGATGAGCCGCATCCAGAGTTTATTTGTCTCTTGATGGTTTTCGAGGCTCATCTCAGGCCCATCAGAGCAGATGGAGCACAAGACGAGAACATGATGAGCACAGGAGGATGACGGGTGACAAACACGACCCCCATATGGAGCCGCCACAGCTTTCCTCCTTGGCATCATCATCATGATCCGTGTTGATGTTTCAGATGTAGAGGGATGACTGGAGGATTGCAATTTTCCATTAGTTTTCATTATGTAGGCAGAAAGCTATTCCCGTCCATTACCAAAAACATGAATGTTGGTTCAGTGAAGTGATACCCAAAGCTATCGTACAGTCACAGCGTTCGACGAGGTTCAATCCACAATCTGAAATATCCGTTTTCTAAGATGGATGCTTTTCTGCCTTTAAACACATATATTATCTGTAAAGAACCCAAAACACTGATCTAAAGAACCCTTTGGATCTTGTGAGCAAATGGAGACTTTTGTAGATCCCGGTAATCTCGCATCTTTCTTCTCTATAGTTTCAGAAGAGATTGCATCAAATTCTTCTGCTTCTGAACATTAATTTTATAGTCCTATACACTGTTACTGGTTTTGCATTTAAATGCATGCATTAGGCTTTGCATTGCAATGAATACAGTATCTTATGGAAGCTTGTTTCCACCACAGAATGAAAAATAAAACATTTTATCACACAATTCTGACTTTTTTTCTCACAATTGTGAGTTTACATCTTGCAATTCTGACTTTATTTCTCAGAAATGCGAAATATAAAGTCAGAATTGTGTGATATAAAGTCAGAATTGCGAGTTATAAAGTCAGAATTGCGAGATATAAAGTCAGAATTGTGTGATATAAAGTCAGAATTGCGAGTTATAAAGTCAGAATTGCGAGTTATAAAGTCAGAATTGCGAGATATAAAGTCAGAATTGCGAGATATAAAGTCAGAATTGCGAGATATAAAGTCAGAATTGCGAGATATAAAGTCAGAATTGCGAAATTATAAAGTCAGAATTGCGAGATATAAAGTCAGAATTGCGAGATATAGTCAGAATTGCGTGAAATAAAGTCAGAATTGCGTGATATAAAGTCAGAATTGCGAGATATAAAGTCAGAATTGCGAGATATAAAGTCAGAATTGCGAGATATAAAGTCAGAATTGCAAGATATAAAGTCAGAATTGCGAGATATAAAGTCAGAATTGCGAGATTCTGACTCTGAAAAGTCAGAAAGTCAGAATTGCAAGATATAAAGTCAGAATTGCGAGATATAAAGTCAGAATTGTGAGATATAAAGTCAGAATTGCGAGATATAAAGTCAGAATTGCGAAATTATAAAGTCAGAATTGCGAGATATAAAGTCAGAATTGCGAGATATAAAGTCAGAATTGCGAGATATAAAGTCAGAATTGTGAGATATAAAGTCAGAATTGCGAGATATAAAGTCAGAATTGTGAGATATAAAGTCAGAATTGCGAGTTATAAAGTCAGAATTGCGAGATATAAAGTCAGAATTGCGAGATATAAAGTCAGAATTGCGAGATATAAAGTCAGAATTGCGAGATATAAAGTCAGAATTGCGAGATATAAAGTCAGAATTGTGAGATATAAAGTCAGAATTGCGAGATATAAAGTCAGAATTGTGAGATATAAAGTCAGAATTGTGAGATATAAAGTCAGAATTGCGAGATATAAAGTCAGAATTGCGAGATATAAAGTCAGAATTGCGAGATATAAAGTCAGAATTGCGAGATATAAAGTCAGAATTGCGAGATATAAAGTCAGAATTGCGAGATATAAAGTCAGAATTGTGAGATATAAAGTCAGAATTGCGAGATATAAAGTCAGAATTGCGAGATATAAAGTCAGAATTGCGAGATATAAAGTCAGAATTGTGAGATATAAAGTCAGAATTGCGAGTTATAAAGTCAGAATTGCGAGATATAAAGTCAGAACTGCGAGATATAAAGTCAGAATTGCGAGATATAAAGTCAGAATTGCGAGATATAAAGTCAGAATTGCGAGTTATAAAGTCAGAATTGCGAGATATAAAGTCAGAATTGCGTGATATAAAGTCAGAATTGCGAGATATAAAGTCAGAATTGTGAGATATAAAGTCAGAATTGTGAGATATAAAGTCAGAATTGCGAAATTATAAAGTCAGAATTGCGAGATATAAAGTCAGAATTGCGAGATATAAAGTCAGAATTGTGAGATATAAAGTCAGAATTGTGAGATATAAAGTCAGAATTGCGAAATTATAAAGTCAGAATTGCGAGATATAAAGTCAGAATTGCGAGATATAAAGTCAGAATTGCGAGATATAAAGTCAGAATTGTGAGATATAAAGTCAGAATTGCGAGATATAAAGTCAGAATTGTGAGATATAAAGTCAGAATTGCGAGATATAAAGTCAGAATTGCGAGATATAAAGTCAGAATTGTGAGATATAAAGTCAGAATTGTGAGATATAAAGTCAGAATTGCGAGATATAAAGTCAGAATTGCGAGATATAAAGTCAGAATTGCGAGATATAAAGTCAGAATTGCGAGATATAAAGTCAGAATTGCGAGATATAAAGTCAGAATTGCGAGATATAAAGTCAGAATTGCGAGATATAAAGTCAGAATTGCGAGATATAAAGTCAGAATTGCGAGATATAAAGTCAGAATTGCGAGTTATAAAGTCAGAACTGCGAGATATAAAGTCAGAACTGCGAGATATAAAGTCAGAATTGCGAGATATAAAGTCAGAATTGCGAGTTATAAAGTCAGAATTGCGAGATATAAAGTCAGAATTGCGTGATATAAAGTCAGAATTGCGAGATATAAAGTCAGAATTGCGAGATATAAAGTCAGAATTGTGAGATATAAAGTCAGAATTGCGAGATATAAAGTCAGAATTGCGTGATATAAAGTCAGAATTGCGAGATATAAAGTCAGAATTGCGAGATATAAAGTCAGAATTGTGAGATATAAAGTCAGAATTGCGAGATATAAAGTCAGAATTGCGAGATATAAAGTCAGAATTGCAAGATATAAAGTCAGAATTGCGAGATATAAAGTTAGAATTGTGAGATATAAACTTGCAATTATGTGTTATAAAGTCAGAAATGCAAGATGTAAACTCGCAATTGTGAGAAAAAAAGTCTCAGTTCTGTCTTTTGTTCTTGCAATTGTGATCTCAGAATTGCGACTTTATTTCTAATAATTGCGACTTTATATCTCGCAATTGCGACTTTATTTCTCAGAATTACGACTTTATTTATTAGAGTTCTGACTTCATATCTCGCAATTGTTTTGAGATAAAAAGTCGCAATTATTATTATTTTTTTTTATTCAGTGGCAGAAACAAGCTTCCATAGTATCCATTTTGTCAGTTCTTGCATTCAAATTATTGGCTTGTTGTGATTGTTTATTTCTCTGAAGGGATTTTAGAAGATTTTTTTGATGCTTTGATTAACTGAGAACTCAATTAAGTCTTCTCAGCCATTAAAGAGCGTTAATACGTTTCCCCAGGCGATGTAAAACTGTCTTTTGTTGTTGCAAATAGCAAGATAAGTAAGAAAACCTTCGAATCATCCAGTGCAGGGATGAACTCTGCCTGACTTTGATGCACAAACTGTGTCGGACCTCATCCGAGGCTTTAAAACAGCGTGGATTCTCAATCTTATTAACTTCAGTGTGTGTGTGTGTGTGTGTGTGTGGCTCATGCAAATGCGGCAGTGTTGATGGAAAGCAGAGCTAATTGAGCGAAACCGAAGCAGAAGAGAGATGCGCTGTGAATGTCTGTTTTGTGCAGATATTTTCAGCCTTTTCACTCTCATCTTCCCTCTGAACAGATGATTGACAGCAGAGCAGAGGATTATGGGAAACACTTTGTAAAATAGATGTTGATTATTGTTATTTGTTGATTATTTTTGTTGTCGTCCAGTAGGAAATGCGTTTTTTTAGTTTAAGATTGACATATATTTAACATTTAGTAACATTTGTTTGATGTAATTTTTTTGTATCACACGTTTTGTGAAATGCCATGCGATTATATTCAAGATTGATATTAATATTTAACATTTACTAATTTTATTATGCTATTTTTTTTTTCAGTAGTAATTTAAGGTTTTTTAAGTTAAATTTTTTATGATGTTAAATATTTTTTGTTAAGTACAATTCAAGGTTTATATTCAAGATTGAAATTAATATTTAAAATTTTATTTCTTTAGTTATTTGTTGTGTCCATTAGGATTTGTTCTTTTTTAGATTGACATATTTAACATAGTTTTTTATGTTAATTATTTGGTTTTTGTCCAAATTAATTAAATTAGTTTATAATTACATTTTATTTATTAGTCATGTTAAAAAAAATAATTATTATTATTTTAGGTTTTTTAATTTAAGATTGACACACACACAACCATATATACATTCAAAATGTTAAATATTAAATATTAATGTTCATTAAATATTAATGATGATATTAATTAAATATTTATGTCAATCCTGAATACAAACCTTGATTTTTTTTAACATGTCTAATAAATAAAATGTAATTTTATTTATAAGTCGTGTACATATATATATATATATATATATATGTGTGTGTATATATATATATATATATATATATATATATATATATATACATACACAGACACATACACATTTATACATTATTTATAAACAATTAATTATTTTGGTAAATATTTTTTGTCCAGTACAATTCAAGGTTTAAATTCTACATTGACAAAATATTAAACATGTTATTTTTTAAATGGTTAATTATCTAGAAGTACATTTAACACACTTACAAAAAAGTATAGTGATGGCATCAATCGTTGTTGTATTAGTTTTTAGAAGGCATAGTTAGGTAAAATTGAGCAGTTTTTGTGCCTGAATGGTTTTTCCCAGCATGCTCTTCTCTTGTTTACAATCAGAGAATGACAGAATGATGTGCAGAGGAGAAAAACAGAGAGGTGCTGTTGTGTGATTGAGAGAGGAGCGAGGACAGGAGAGACTCTGGCAATCCCTCACTTTCTTCTTCCTCTGTGCGGAAATGTGACTGTTGAATAATTCATTTCGCTGCGGCGATGAATAATGAATAAGCCTGTGTGATTAAAGAGAAGTATGCTAATTAAGAGAGATAGAGAGTGTGTGTGTGTGTGTTATATAATCATCACAACAATATTAATGTCATTAACTCAAGATAGACTCGGAAAGAACATCCCCGTTTCTCCAAAGAAAAGAAAAAACGTGCAGCTTGCAGAAAACTAGTGTCCTATCAAGTTCCCTAAAACCTCGACCTTGTCACCATCATTTGACACTCTCGACTGCAACAACGGCCACGTCTGCGGGATCAGAAACCCCCTCTGTTATCGTTTGAGTGCTGATTTCTTAATCAGAAATTCCTGCAAAAAAATAAGAAATGTGATGGCTATATCAAGTTCAAGTTTATTGTCAATTCTACAGGACACACAGTGTGGATTGAAATTACGTTTCCCTCAGACCCATAGTGTAAAACCCCCAACATAACACAGACAAGACAAGTATTAAAAATTTTGTGTGTGTGTGTTCTAGAGATATAGATGTTTCTGTTACATTTAATTAACCGTAGAAGTGTTTTCCCTGTGCAAAACTCACCGGTGTGATGTGGGATTATGTGTGATTGACATGGTAGCCCTCAAACCGTACTCACTTTATAGCCCTTAATCCTGTAATTGTGGACAAATGTGGGCACAGAGGACTTTTTATTTATTATAAATGTTATATCACTGTCTTTGATAAAGTTTTGTCTATCCATTTATGGTGTTTTTTTTTATTTTGGAGGTATTTTTGAATTTATTTACTTCAAAAAGTACCATATTTTCTATGTAAATTATGCTTATTTTTATGTTTTATTTTTTTAAATTATTTTTAACTACATTAAAATATCATTCCAATAAGTTCTTAGAGCTAAAACCTAAAGATGAAGTGACTTTGCTGTCTTATTTTGTCTTATTTTAGACTGCTCTAAATGACAGTTTTTCCCATTCATTTCTATGGGTGCCCATTTTTGACCCAAATACAAGATTAAGGAGTTTTTTTTTTTTTCACACACTTAACATTGTAGAATTGAGTCAAAAAAAAAAGTGTGTTTTCAGGAGGCAAACTTAGGAAAAGTAGCCAAGTCTTGTACCGCTCAGATCAAGGGAAGTATTTTTTAAAAATAAATCAACTATTTTGCCCACATTTTGTCCAGATTTTGTTTTACCCCAAAATGGGTAAAACATGGACAAACCCAAATGTTGGGTTAAAAATGTCATTTAAAATTTTGAACTTTCAACTCTACGTTTTTGAATTACATTTTAAACCCAACATTTAGGTTTGTCCATATTTGACCCAAATTTGGGTTGAAATAACGAGTGTATTCAGTGATGATATTCATTTCTCTATCTGGCATATATGGGATTATTTTCACCTGCTTTCTGAAAATGGTGCATCTGATCACTTTAAGTAGCAGCTCACTCTCCTAAACTAGAGGAATCATTCATATTTGGAGCACACATCATGCTGCGGGATTCATGATGATGATGATGTTAAATGTAATATATTCTTAGAGGATTGATCAGTATGAGCGCTATTAGGCTATTAGTGATGACTGACGGAAGCAACTATATCTGCATGCTTCCCTTGTTGATTTGTATTACAAGTTTCTGAAATGTTCTGTTTAAATATGCAAATGATGCATTATTTAATTTCCAGAACAGAAAAAGTCAGATACAAAGGGTAAAGGTTTTTACAGAGGGGATCTTTGGGTTTCTCCATGAATCAGAAAACACTGTCAACACACATGTCCATGTTTTATGAATGAAATGTTATATAAAAGAGGTAAATGATCTAACAAACCCCACTGTAAAAACCTTCAGAATATTGCTATGAATAAAACATAAAAGCTGCTGAAGTGGAGATTCCTGACTCAAACACACACCTTTAAAGATTCACATTTAAATCTAATAGATAACGTGCAATAAAATATGTGTTGAATGTCCCCTGAAGCAACACAAAATTGACCGGTGCATGAAAAATTTGTGTCGTTTTGTTTGCATTAGTGGGAGGGAATTCGTTTTTTGTGCATGCGTGGGAATTAATATGAATATGAATGTGTGTTTGTGTGTAGGAGGTAAATTATGTATTCGTGTTTGTTCTCCGCACTGGGATGAGGATGGGGTTTCCTCACAACCGGAGGGGGAAGATAAAAGAGCATCGTGTGTGTGTGTGTGGGTGTGTGTGTGTGAGAGAGAGAGAGAGAGAGCATGTACATCAGATCTCAGCATGTTTTCACCGGTCCTCTGAACTGTTTATATACACTCTCTCTCATATATAAGAATATGAGTTATTGTTTATAATGATTGTTTACTACTAGCTAATTATATAACTTAATACAGAAACAATAGAGGACTCATTATAAGCATGTGCTGGGTTGTGTTTCAGAAGTGTTATGTTGAGCCCGAACACAATCACAGGTGATGTAATGTGGGATGTTGATTATTATGCATTACTATTTGAGAAGAAAATTGTTTTTTTATACCTTCTTAACCTTAATGTTGGGGACAAATTTGTATCAAAGAAGAGGGAAAAATATCCCCAAACCACCTTTTTGGGGACTTTCTTTGTAAAAACAACATAAATAATGAATTAAATAAAGATTTTTTTTTTTTTTTGTAGAAATGAATTTTTTTCAGCTAGGGTTATGAGTTATGATACATAAGCTACATAAATGATGCATAAAAAAATCTGTTTTTTACAGAAAATAAAACTGCCAGAATAATTCAGTAAAAATACAGAAAAAAATACAGTAAAAATACAGTAAATATATAATAATATAATATCCAGAAGAGGGAAAAATATCCCAAAACCACCTTATTGGGGACTTTATTTGTAAAAACATAAATAATAATTTAAATAAAGATATAAATAAAGATTTTTTTTTTTATAATTGTAGAAATGAAAATTTTTCATTTATGTTTATTTTTTATTCAGTTATGATACATACTGTCAAAAAACCTGCCAGAATAATTCAGTAAAAATACAGTAAACTTATTTACAGAACAACCTGCAAATTTAAAACAGTAATTTACAATAATAATAATAATAATAATAATAATAATAAATTAAACCTCTCAATCCAACAACCATTTTCTACTGAATAACTTTTCCAAACGCTGAGGTAAATACTAGCAACATGTGTGAGTGTGTAGAGAGAGAGAGAGAGAGAGAGAGAGAGAGAGAGAGTGTGTGTGTGTGTGTGAGAGTGTCTTGTGTGGGTATATGAATGTGTGTGTATTTGAGTGTGTGTAGAGAGAGAGAGGGTGTGAGTGTCTTGTGTGTGTAAATGAATATGTGTGTTGTGGGTGTATATGAATGTGTATGTGTATGTGAGTGTGTAGAGAGAGAGAGTGTGTGTGTGTGTGTGTGTGTGAGTACCTACTTAACTATATTTTATTGTTAACTATGTGTAAGTTAACATAATATTTAAATCTGTACCCAGAAGTGACCAAAACCTGACAAAATCTCCAAAAACCTCCCTTTAAAGATGTCCTCATTTGTATGCATGAGTGTGTGTGTGTGTGTGAGAGAGAGACTGTCCCAATAATGAATGATCAGGACAGTGTTGGATCCAGCGGCATATTAATTCTCTTCTCTCTATGAGGCGTATTCTCTATTTCTGGCGGCTTCACACAGTCTGTGATCTGAGAGTAGACATCGACGCTCGCTCAGCTGCACAAATAACCCAGAGTTGACATTCCCAGAGCCTTTAATACCAGCTGGATCTCCAGCATCTCTCACACTCTCAGCCAAACCTCAACAATGGCCGTTACGTGGAGCAGCTTCCTGAACACACTAGCGTTTGGTCAGAGCTTGCTATGTTGGCATGAGATCATGAGACCCAGTAACTCAGGATCTGTGACCTGTGACCAGCATCTCTCTCGGCTCACAGGATACGCATAGGCTTAATAATAGTCAATTGAAACCTTTGGTTCTTGAACTCCAGTGGCTTCATGCTGTCGGCGTCTGATCATTCACAACCCAAAACACACACTGTGCTTATCCTCAACCTGGGCTTTATTTTCCACCTTGTGTAGATTCATTCATGGTTTTATAGATCCACGTTGGCATCGGTTTATACTAAGTGTCATTGAATTAGAGCCAGACCGATATTATCGGCCGATATTAGGCATTTTCCAAACTATCGGTATCGGCGGTTATAATGGCAGATCATCAAATATTTCAAAAATAAAATTAAAACGGACGAAACACGCTTGAACCATGTCATGAGTGTTGGAGTTGTATAGTTTGTCCACCAGAGGGCGCTCTACACCGTTCCTGTTGGCAACACTCGTTGAGTTGGGTACGATACATGCTTGAATAACAATTAAAAGATCATCCCCATCAGTTCTCTTAACTCAAATAAGCATGACAAAATTTGTGACTATCATGTCCAGTTTAAAAAATAAATAAATAAATAAAATATTGGCCGATATATCGGAAATATTGGATTTTAAAACCCAAAAATATTTGTATCGGTATCGGCCTTCAAAATCCTTTATCGGTCGGGCTCTACATTGAATGCACATAAATACCATAGTTTTGACCGTAGCAACAAAAGATATGTGTATTTTTCTCCTACCTCTTACATTAAGTCTATTTATTTTTCTGTCCTAACTTTACATGATTACTATATTGTGTCAAATAAATTACAATTTTTTAATCTACTGAAATTTGCTGAGTTTTACTTCAAATACATTTTTATACATTTGGCGTTTATAATGAATAATGAATGCCATTGTAATTAGTTTTTTTAAAATATATTTTTCATTTCTGTTCTGTTCTGAATACATTTTTTTTTTAGTCATAAACCAAAGCAACTTATCTGTGTTTGTTTGTTTTTTTGTTTTTCTCATGCAATTCCACGCAGAACGACTTACATTGGCGGTCAAAACTTTGGATTTTTGAAATGTTTTTAAAGTCTCTTCTGCTCACCAAGGCTGCATTTTTTTAAATCTAAAATACAGTAAAAACAGTAAAAAAAAAGTGAAATATTTTTACAATTTAAAATAGCTGTTTTCTATGCAAATATATTATAAAATGTAATTTATTCCTGTGATCAAAACTGAATTTTTAAGCGTCACATGATCCTTCAGAAATCACATATGCTGAATTTGCTGCTCAAGAAACAGTTCTGATTATTATCAATGCTTCATATTTTTGTGGAAACACAGTCCATTACCATTTAAAAGTTTACTTTTATTCAACAAGCATGCAGTAAATTGATTCAAGTGACATTAAAGACATTTTATGCGATGTTCATGTGATTTCTGAAGGATCATGTGACACTGAAGAAATTCAGCTTTGATCACAGGAATAAATGACATTTTACAATATATTCACATAGAAAACTATGAATTTCACACAGAATTTGAAATTTAATTAAAAAAACAAACGTGATTTTTAAAAAAAATCAAATAAATGCAACCATGCTGAGCAGAATTTAATCATTACAAATTTTTTTTTTGTTTTTATTTATTTTATTTTATTTTTTTGTATAGTAATGCGCTGCAGCAGTGATCTATTCTAGATGATGATACAGTGTTTCTTAGAGATTCAGATTAAGATTAAGATCTGTCTGACATACTGGGTCAAATCTCAGCTCCATCACTCACTTGCTGTTAGAGATTTCTCATATCATCTTTCACATCTGTCTGTGAATATATCATGACATGAGAAACCAAATTTCCTTGATCTTCTGACATATAAATGGTCTTTGTACCATTAAAACATCATGCAAGTTTCATATTCTCAAACGTCCTCTTCATTATAAACAAAGTATTTATTTAATCAAGCTCCAAAAACGGCTTGTTTTGATGCTGCGTAATCTGTGATGTCACACAGGTAAATTAATTTGCATATGCCCACCTCCAGAGCAAGACATCGGCCAATCGTTATACACCATCACACCATAGGCTCCGCCCACAGTCGCTTAACAGCTGACATTTGCTGGTTTCACGTTAAAGCGCCCAGTTTAAACCGCTCATAGGGTTGCGAATTGAGATTGTGAGTTAGAAAGTGTGAACTCAAGTTTATATCTCTCAGAGATTTGCGAGGAAAAAAAGTCTAAATTATTCATTTTTGATCCCCTGGCGGAAACAAGCTTCCATATCAAGGTGTACTTAACATGTCTGTGTGTGAATTACTGCGATACAAACAGCCTTACTTTAATTTAACATTTGAGCAAACTCATTAAAAATTAAAAATTGATTTGTCTTTGCATGTGTCGTGTGCTTTTCCTATGGTTGTTCATCCCACTCCCAGCGGATATATACATCATCTGCTGTGTTTAGACATGTGTATGTTATGTCAGGAGTGTAGAGACCAAACATTTGGACCAGACCAAACACTCGATTTTTGCTCAATAGATGTTGTGATGAGGCTCTATAGTGGCACTGTGACCTCTGACCTTCAGCAAGGACAGTATGTGACGGAGAATGTAAATAATGGACAGGATATTACAGCGAAATGCAGAACAATAGATCTGGAACAATACAGTAGATTGTTTTCTGTGGCAAATCGAATTGATGGATTCTGATGGTCAGACTTGTTTCTATAAAAGGGCATAAAAAATATTCTCTGGTCAATTACAATCCATTTTTTTTATTTTTAGAGCTTGGTTATCTGTGAGGAATGACAGGTCACTTACATGAGGACGTCAAGTTTATTTTAATCTTTTTAATCATCTTTTGAAATTATGATTTTATCAAACTGATTTGTGCAATTAAGCAATTCCATTGGTAATTCTTCCAGTTTGTTGACTTTGGAAACAATGGATGATGTCATTATGTACAACTGGTGCACAAACCCCTTAAACATGACAATTGTTAATTGTAATTATGAACAAATTTATCAGTAATTGGTAGGGATGCACCGATATGAACATTTTGGCCGATACCGATAACCGATAATTCTTTATATTTGAAAGCCGATAACCGATATATTGGCCGATAAATCTAAATCCAATTTTTATATAATTTTTGGAAGTCTGATTGCAAAAACAAAAGTCTCACAATTAAAATCCGTCCTCTAACACAATTGTAATATTCTCATTATAATTTCATGTAGCCGATATGACGGCACATTTTGCACTTAACTATATTTTCCTCTTTGATTCCAATCAGATTTCAAGCAATTAAGATCAATCAAGCATCTTAAGTGTCTCAGGTGTCAAGTGTTGAAGGAAATAATTCATTATTTATCAGCTTTAATTAATATATCAGCCAAATTTTATTATCGGGCCGATAATGATAACATAAAAATGAGCAAATATCGGCCGATACCGATATGGTGGCCGATATATCGTGCACCCCTAGTAATAGGTTAAAAACTGCTACTGGCCTTTGCTAGTTCAAATTTTACAAATGACCAACAGGATGGAAAGTGATATTGAGGTCCTCATTGAATCAAAATTAATTTTCCTATATTTTATAATATTGGGAGATTTTAGAGTAAAAGAATGAAGAAACACCTGGAGTATTAAATCATAAACCCACCCAATATAGTATTATAGTGTTTTGAATTAGGTTTTATTATTAAGTTTCTCATTTTGACATGCTTTCGACATTTTTATTCGCTTTTATAAAAGTATTTGTATTTTGTTTATTGTAATGTCAGTTTTAGTCATTTTACTTCAAACTTAGAAGCCAACGCAACATTTCCTAATAAAAAGTTGTTATATATTTTATATATTGTACATATTTATATCATATTTTATAAATTTATATCATATTTTATATATTTTTTTAAATATTTTTATACATTTTATAGGCTATTTTTATTTTTATATATCATATTAATTATATTTCAGCTTTTTCAGTGAACTAAAATGATTTTTAATAGTTTTAGTGAACCATTATATCTACTATAAGCAACCCTCCACAGCTGCCACTCATCTTCAGGTATCATCAGGTGTCAAAAAGTTTTTTTTATTTAGACTTTCAGGAGAACGACTGAGCATTGTGTACGATCACATCCTAGTCAACTTTTCCACATTAATTTCCGCTCTGTAATTCTCACCAGCGTACAACGATTGTGGCGATGCCTGATTATCGGTGCTATCATATTGACGTGTTTGTTTGTGGGCTGGATTTGAATCAGGTCCGAACAAAGGGCACACGTCTGGTGAGAGCGACGGGGAACGGGGTCTCGGTTTGCAGCAGGGCCAGAGAGAGAACAGGAGATCTGCCTTCAACTCCTCTGAGAACAATCAGACTGTCATGAAGTATGTGAATTGACAGAGACTCGTGTTTGTTTGCTGGGTCCTCCCACTGTGTTGCTCACACTCATTCAGGATGACACAGCCTTCTTCAGGACTCTGTCTATTGTTATTGGCGTCTCCTTCCCTCCCCGGGGGTTGGCGGGATATATGTGTGTGTTGGTCCATGTTACAAATGAGAACGAATGCCACATTGCCCATAGAAACAAATTTTGATTTGATAGAATGAAACAATGGTGAGGGAAATCTTGAGATG